>NC_048429.1:3191527-3304242 GCF_013103735.1 Etheostoma cragini
AAAGTTACTTGACAATCAATTGAGAACCTTTTAATAGATAGCGATTCAGTTTCTGACTACTAAAATAAACATTTCCACACTGATGTCTCAAATAATATAAAATATATCTGCCCATAATGGCTCAGTGCACCCAAAAATAATTAGAAGGGATGGACACCACTGTACACAAAATCTCTCACTGTGACAAATGTCTATCGTCCCAGCTAGAGCCTTCTGCCAAATTAATGTTTTGTAATGTCATGCAAAACATTTCTGGAGTCCTCACGGACAGGAAACAGCAGCTGTGTTCAGCTTAAATCAGATGTGAGGAAGCCTACAAATGGAAAGCAGTGTAAAGGGTTACGAAAACTTCCTCACAGGAATCCCCTGGAACTTTAAATACTTTTAGCCTCAGCTGCTTTAAGTTATAAAAATAGCAAAAAGCTAAATTTATACAGCGACTTTGAAAGCCTTTAAGATGCCAAAGACACACATTTTGCATAGAGCCTCACTTTTAGATATGTAGTGGTCCGAGACGGCAACCACAAAACCAAAACGCATGTCATCCCTCTCAGTCCACACTTCCTGTCTGCTTCGCTGTACAGTACACTATAAACCAACAAATGTATTTGAGGTGTAGTCCTGGGCCCGTACAGGCGGCGTGATGCTCGTACCCTTTCTTGACGTACTGGTAGGCCACGTCTCTCAAACCAGGTTTGAACACAGACACGCGATGCCACGTCGTCTTCTGACTGATGTCACCTGGAGTCACAAAACACAGCGTGTACATCAGCCTCATGGACACCACACCATCAACACAACTGCTTTTCACACACTTCCTTATATGCTTTATACTGTCAACATTAGCACAGGACTTAGTCAATATTTAGACTATTGATTTATTTAAATATACTTAGTCATTTTGGGGCCTTTATTTCCACAGGACAGCTGAAGATATGAGGGGGAGGGGGGTGCTGCGTCGAGGAGTAAACCTCTACATATGGGCACCTGCTCTATCAACTGAGCTATGCTGGCCACACTAACACTTTCTTTTTCAAACACTAAACGCTTATTTTTTCATTTTTAAACATATTATTAACAAATCTTTCATCGTAAAGGTCTATTTTTAAATATTCAGATTCTTGACTTGTACAGTACTGTTTATTGGGACCGTTTTAACTCCCTTGTATGTGAAAACCTACTTGGTCAGACACAATATTACAGTGCCTTTGTGTGTCGTTTTAATTCACCTTCACATGCTGTACATATTTAAAAATACAACAACAGTAATGTAGTATGTGTTCACTTTTAGAGACAGAAATCAGAGTGTAACAATGACCTCTAGTGGCAAAATACAACACGTGAAGAGCAGATCGTGAGAACAATTTACAGCCAGTGTTACAGTAATATTTCGACTTATTTAACCACCGGCTCCATGGCCAAATCATTCTCAAAAGCTCAACCCATAAATAAGTCCATAGGCTGTCAATATCACAACAGTACTTGCAATTATAAACATTATTCGACATGACAATGTGTTAATAAGTGACTGTTACAATCTGTTGATTTGCCCTTTCAACAGGAATGTAAGATCCTTGTACTGTGAAAACCACGCATCTCCAACACACTAACTTTACAGGAGCCAAGTAGAACAGCCTTGCTTCCAGCTCTGTGGCAAGGTTCTTCTAAACAGATGATCTAATTAGATTCTTTTTAAATGCATTTATACTTTATTGATCCCCAGTGGGGAAAGTACAATTTATTATGAATATAAATAATGTATTACTTTAATGGTTTATTTAGCCCAAGCATTTTCATTCACACTCATAACTTCAGTTTGTGTGTAAAAACGAAAATGCACCCAACTCTTTTCACTGGACAGCGACATGAGATAAATGTGTGCACCTACACTAACACACTTCCTGCAGGAAAAACAGGGACACTGGCATGTCAAAGGATACTGTATTTCAGCTACAACACTGAAGTGCAGACAGACTTTCACCTGTAACAAGCACGAGTGTCAAAAGAGGAAGGTCAGGACTCGGGGCGCGCGGAGATTCTGTAATTCCAACCAGACATACAGTATGTGGTGTGGGGAATAAGACATATTTGTAGACATTTGGCCAAGCAACACAAGTAGCAGTGCTTCGGGTTCTGAGAAGTCCCAATAAGACGGCGAGTTCCTTTAAGAAAGTCCAAGTCTGGATGTTTAGCAGCAGGTTGTTACCCAACAGCTCTGAAGTGTCAGCTCAAAACAATGTTTAATAATTGACATGAGCTTGGACGGAGGGTTTTATTGTCCGTTAAAGGTCACGTTTTCCACCTGGACAGCGACAAAACCGGACTAAATAGCTGAATCCTTTGAGGCCGCTTTATGTTTGTTTGTGCCAGCTGATCGGAGGTCTGTCACAATCTTGTCTACTATCAAAAGCAAACGGAAATCTTGAATCTATTTCTAGTTTTTAGTTGATGTTTGTAGCGTAATGTGAATTTCTTACCGTTTTAGCGTAAAGCACAGTAAGTTTTAAAATACTGTTTTCCTGTATTTCTATCATCAAGAATGACTCGACACTGTACCTGTTGCACTCATCTCTCCGTCTCCAGACCGCCACATCTCATTGGTTGCTAAGGAGAAGATGGTAACCGGGTTACGACCCTCCACTTGTCTCATCACTGGGTCCTGACCCACTCGGCCTAACAGCTGCACACGGTTTATTGCTGGAATAAAAGACACAGAAGATCCCTGTTAGACATACGTGTTTTATGGGTAAAGAGTGGACAGGTTTAATTAAAAAGAGAGAGGAAGTCAAACTGAAATTTGACTCACATCTCTCCAGGATGAGGCTGGTGTCTGTGCTTCTGCATCGCACCACCTGTCTGAAAATCTGTGGAGGGATGAGATCAAATGTTTACTTTGTAAAGCCGTAAGTATTCAGTGTTCACATTTCTGCATACACCCGAGTGTCTTTAACGCTTTCTTCTCATCAACAGAGATACTTTTCTTTGGGTATAAAGTGCATTAAATTAGAGCCTGGCCGACATATCGGAAAAATTGGAAATTGAGGGAGAAACTGTAACCCCTTCCTGCAAAATAGATGCACCTAAGTCTTCTCAAACCTAGGGAAAACACTGTATGTGGTCTAGTAATAATCGTGTCTTACTCACCTGTGCTGAGGCACTTCTCAACATGTTGTCTGTGCAGCGCAGACAGCTCAGAGGACCTTTTAGGGACGGATCTGAACAACCAGAAAATATGTGGCATGTAAACATGTCATATTTTCAACAGTATAAAAGTACACAAGCAACTGTATAACACTGGAGTCAATTCCAGTGTTTTCAGTATCAAGCAAACTAAAATAATCAGGGGGATTTTTTTTATTTAATCCAATTGATAAACAGACTAAATAAACACCTCTCAGGATAACGCACGACAATTCAAAGCATCGCTAACTGCAGCTGTAAATGATCTTACAGTTGAAGAAACACCTCAACAACAGCATAACCTTTAAAAAAAAGGTTTCTAGCAAAAACGTTGCATTAGACTGTATTAGTTTTTATAGCTAGGTGTACCCAATAAACTGGTTATTTTGTGTATAACAGCACAACTCAGTGTAAAGGGGGTCCGGAGTCAGTATTATCATCATACAGCGATGTGAAGGCCTACTAGTACCACTGTAAAGTGCTTTAACGTTATTAGATGTTTTAAGTCATGATTACAAGATGAGCTGTGTGTTAACCGGCAGGCTAGGTAGCAACACAATTAACAGCTTTTAGCATAGAGTCTGGCGAGGCTAGTTGTTATAGAACATTATAACGTGTGCTCGGGGTCTCTGGGTCTGCAGACGGACAAGCACAGGAGTCCAACATGTGAACGTGGACTCAAAGTCACAGCAGCAACGAGGCTTCTGGGTCTCCCGCCATTAGGATGTGGACATGAAATATATCTTTAAAATGAACGTCTTTCTCGAAATGTTTTGGCTTACATGTTGCTGTAGCTTAAACAGCAGAGGAGCGGCACTGTGTTGTTAGAAAACCAAAAGCCAAAAAAGCCAAAAGGCGTTAAAATAGACACAAAAAAAAGCTTGTTTAAAACTTACCAGGTGCCAGACTTCAGAACAGACTTCGGTAACCTCACGCTGCTTCCGGTCCGACCTCAACAAGGACCCGACAGTCTACCGGATGTCGACAAAGTTCCGCTTCGTAACATAAAATGTCATGTTCGTCGGTTTTGAACATACACTGTAAAAAATAAAAAAAAACTATGAACTAGCCTACCATTTGAATATTGAACTTAATTTTACATAATCCTAATAATGTTTATTTTTTAAATATCTTCATCATGATTTCACAAACTGTATTTTTATTTCGTATTTTTGTTGTGAAAGTTAATTAAAGTTAGATCACCTTTGTAACTTATCCTTTATCGTATTTATTGACAATTTGTATTTATTGTTTGCCTTGTGTAACCTAAAGTGATTAATAAATACAGATTTTGATATTATGTTACCATTTCATCCCATGGGCTACATTTAGTAAACCACTTTGTAAACTTTTTCCACGAGTGCTACAATCTCTATCGTTATTTATTACCTTATGTTGTTGATTGTTGGGATGTAACTGCAGATGATAGATGACATAAATGTGTTATTACATTGTGGGTGTGTGTTCTGTTTTTGACCCTTGTCCCCATAGATCTCGGGCCGAGGGATTTCCCACCTAGAGTTTTTTTCTAACTTTATTAACAAACAAAATTACAACAACCAACAAAACTGAGTGTAGGGATTGTGTAATAATTATAAAAAATAAAGATGTTAAATAATTTAATGAAAATAATTCACTATGTTATATTAGTAATACAATTGTCAAATTTAGTTTAAACTCCATTTATTTTTACATAGCCTGTGACATTTTTCCATTACAACCAATTGTACAAAAACTGTAATCTTTGTCCATGTCATTAGTGTTCTTTTCCTGTATCTGGATCAATGACACCCCACAGGAAACAACAAGGGACGGCTAGGAATAAGTGCAGCTGAATGAAAGTGTGTTGAAAGGTATAAAGTCCAGAAAGCAGCAAATTAAAAGATTCCTCTGAGCCCTCGTGGACCTGTTGGGAACGTGCGTCTAACTCAGTGAGTCCTCTCGCTAAAACTGATATTCTTTTCATTTTAAGACTGGTCCAAACATTTATGTGTGGGTAAATAGTTGATATAAAGTTTTGAAACTAGCTGGAGTGAATGTCACATATAGCACACAGTTGATGTATTTACTTAAGTATTTACTTAAGTCATTCATGCAGCGCCTATATAGTAGTAGGCTATATACTGTATAGTATAGTATACAGGACCAAATACATCATTATGTTGCATTCATTCTTTTACACAGTAATGGAAATATCCTACAATTTTTCTAAGTAGCCTACTGTACTTAAGAACAAGTCTGAGGTAGGCTACTCCACTATATTTCAGAGGTAATTTGTAGATCTTACTAAATTACATTACTCCACTACTCCACACATTGACCTCACAAAATACTCGATGCAGAATAAGATGGAAAATAAAGTGGTGATAAAGTCCTAGACTAATGTCCACGTTGATAAAGACTGCATGAAACACCACGGCAAGGCCACAGACCGTTAATATTAATACATATACAGTCTATGGGTGAGACCGCGGGGCGTCTTGTAGTCCAACATTGGAACGGTGCAGTTTTACCCAATGGTTCTACCACGCAGACCCACGTCAACATCCGCCTTCGCATATTATGTAATAATAACGTAGTTGTAGGAGAAGCGGTTGCAGCACACGAGTAGCTACGTCTCCTATACTCTTTGAACACACCCAGGAGGAGATTTGTTTTGGACTTTTCGCCCGCACATACGCAGCTCTCAGGAGACAGAGGGACCGCTAGACCGCCTGCAACAGATCCCCACGTCGCTAACTGGCACAGTTACATAACTGGTATGTTGGTGTTGACTTTAAACTACAGCCTATACTCCAAAAACTAAACTGCAAACAACGAGTTGAACTTTGTGTCTGCGCAAGATGACATATATTACAGTACGTAGGCTGCAGGTTTAATATTGACAACTAGAGGACATTGGAAAAGTTGGAAAATTGCCCTCTCACCAGTAAAGGTCCAGCACTCAAAATATCAGCTAAATGTTCTTTAGATGCTTTTTACTGTCCTAACTGGCTGAGATGCATTTAGTTCTTATTTAGTAATGTAGTCTAGTTTATAGTGGTTCCCAACACTGAGTTACTATCAGCAAATACAACACCTCTGAGAACTGGATGTTCTTTTTTTTTAATGATTGATTTTAAATTATCCTTTTCCATTTTGAATATAGCCTTAATTTCAAACACACACACACACACATACTATACATAGTACAGGCCAAAAGTTTGGACACACCTTTTCAATCAATGCGTTTCCTTTATTTTTATGACTATTTACATTGTAGATTATCACTGAAGGCATCAAAACTATGATTGAACACCTGTGGAATTATTTACTTAACAAAAAAGTGTGAAATAACTGAAAACATGTCTTAAATTCTAGTTTCTTCAAAGTAGCCACCCTTTGCTTTTTTGACAGCGTTTCAAACCCTTGGTGTTCTCTCAATGAGCTTCATGAGGTAGTCACCTGTAAGGGTTTTCACTTCACAGGTGGGCCTTGACAGGGTAATCAGTGGAATTATTATTAATAGAGTTGGGACCATCAGTTGTGTTGTGCAGAAGTCAGGGTGATACACAGCCGACAGCCTATTGGACAACTGTTAGAATTCATATTATGGCAAGAACCAATCAGCTAAGTAAAGAACAACGAAGGGCCATCGTTACTTTAAGCAATGACGGTCAGTCAGTCTGAAAAATTGCAAAAACTTTGAATGTATCTCCCGAGGACACATTCAAATATGAGGACCACCCCAGGAAAGGAAGACCAAGAGTCCCCTCTGGTGCTGAGGATAGGTTCATCTGAGTCACCAGCCTCAGAAATCGCAAGTTAGCAGCAGCTCAGATTGGAGACCAGATGAATACCACACAGAGTTCTAGCAGCAGACATATCTCTAGAACAACTGGTAAGAGGAGACTGTGCAAATCAGGCCTTCATGGTCAAATAGCAGCTAGGAAACCACTGCTAAGGACAGGCAACAAGCAGAAGAGATTTGTTTGGGCCAAGAAACACAATAAATGGACATTAGACCAGTGAATATCTGGGCTTTGGTCTGATGAGTCCAAATTTAAGATCTTTGGTTCCAACCGCCGTGTCTTTGTGCAACGCAGAAAAGGTGACCGGATGGATTCTACATGCCTGGTTCCCACCTTGAAACTTGGAGGAGGAGGTGTGACTGTGCTTTGCTGGTGACACTGTTAGGGATTTATTCCAAATCTAAGGCATACTGAACCAGCATGGCTATCATAGCATCCTGCAGCGACATTCCATCCCATCCAGTCTGCGTTTAGTTGGACCATCATTTATTTTTCAACAGGACAATAACCCTACAAACACAACTCTAGGCTGTGTAAGGGCTGAGCTCGATGGGCTTTGACCCCATCGAGATGGTTTGGGGTGAGCTGCACCACAGAGGGAAGGCAAACGGGCCAACTGGTGCTGAGCATTCTGGGAACTCCTTCAAGACTGTTGAGAAACCATTTCAGGTGACGACCTCTTGAAGCTCATCAAGAGAATGCCAAGAGTGTGTAAAGCAGTAATATGAGCAAAGGGTCGCTTCTTTGAAGAAACTAGAATATAAGACATGTTTTTAGTTATTTCACATTTTTTTAATATAACAAAATGATCTATAAGGACGGAGAACAATTAGAAACATAAATAACTAAACCCCTACACTTAAAACGTAACTCGTGCATGTGTTTCCATTTCGCCACAGACGATTATCGACCATGTCCGACACGGTCGCTCCGATGCTCTCTGTGTTCCCCAGTCGGGCTCTGGTCGATGAGAATTTCAAGGTGGTGGTGGAGAATCTGCCTCCGGGATCTCCAGTGACACTTCACTCCCTCCACCAGTCTGAGGACAAGGACTACTGGGAGGCCTACGGACACTACATCAGTAATCACAGAGGAACCGTGTCTGGTGGGTTCTCTTCCTTTTTAACTCCTTAAACGAATTTTGAGCCAACATTTCACACAAATGTCTAACATGATGAAGTATGGGCATTTTATGTCCTAAAGGTCAAACGTCAACTAGCTTGTGACATCATGTTATTTAATGCCATAACCCAGAAACAGAAGGGGAGACATATGGTCGGATACTAAATTGGTGACACTGATAGGATTACATGCAATTTTGTTGTACATGTACAATGACAATAGGTAACATTTATTCTATTCTCTTCTGTTCTATTCTAGGTGATACATATCTTGGGTGCTCACCTTGAAACGGTGCATTGTATAGATCTTCTGTGCTGCCGGGTTGAAAATGTGTGTGAAACATCCCTGTTTTGCCCAAATGTGCACTTAAAAGTTGTGGTTGGTGGCCCTTTTATGGTGTCATTGGGCAACACTTTGACAGCAAATAACTTTACATCTGAAGTGTTTAAAGACTGTTTTTATCTATTGTTTATTTCTAAAGAAACACAACAATGTATAAAAAGGCTCCGTTACCTTGTATCTCACGTTATGGCTCCGTAGTAGATGGTTTTATAAAAATAGGCTAACGATTGTGTCATAACCACGCGACTTAACGTCGCATAGTCGCAAAATCACCGTATTGTCAGAAGAAGCTCACAGACAGTTAGCAATAATTAGCATGTACCTATGTTATCTCCTTACATATACCTACGCTCTCTGTCTCTGCAAGATTGGGAATGATTGAAACAACAACATTCAGACAAGTTGCTCACGTCACATCTACGTCATCAAGCTCAGATGGAGGCTGCGCAGTAACGCTCAGCCATCATTGGAAAAGTGCTTCTAAAATCCTTCACTGGTCTCCGTCCAGAGCATTGGGATCTGTTGGTGCATTTCTTTAACTGTCTATGTGTGCGACAGAGGGGGGGAAGGACAGCTGCAGGAAGAGTTTTCACTCTACCGAACCTCAAATTGTTTTATTCTACCCACTGCAGCTTTAATGACTTTTATAAAATTACATCAAACTCTTCACATCATATAGTATATGAGTAAGGGCGGACATGGAGATAAACTGCAACTTGACTTGTCGTCGGATGCATACAACCACAAGGTCATAATTTGAGTGTGTTTATGCCTGAAATCTACTGTGTGCAGTGAGTGGCTTCATGTCAAACACATCTATCTATCTACATTCTTCAGATTTTGTACAATTTCTTTTGACATTTTAATGCTTTTGTAGTTGCAGATGATTTGAGTTTTGGGGGAACGTACACAGGGAAAGAAGCCATGGGTCTGTTGTGGAGTATGCGTCCCGTCCCGGGCAGCCGCGAAGGCCTCAGGTAATACGTAAAATCATGGACAACTATTTTATTATATTCAGTTAACAACCTTCATCAGGAATGTGAAAAAGGGAAATATGGAAAAATGCCTTTTACAGTTTCCTAAAGCCCCAAACTGGTGTCTTCAAATGTCTATATTTTTAACAGTTAACAGTTTAAAAGCTCCCAAAAATATCAAGAGAAATCTGGGTATGTGGAGTTACCAGACCTCTTCTCTTCTGTAGGCTCAGGGCTACATCCGCCCCTGCTAGCCCATCTGAACCTCTTGTCTCTCTGTCAGGTTGAGGAAGAGGAACGTCTGCACCCCCCTGCTGGTCAACATCTCCGTCTACAGGGGACATGTGGTGGAGGGCTTTAGGGAGCAGGCTCCTCTGGCCTCATCGCTCACAGAGAGATGGTACATGGCTCCAGGGCTCCAGAGGATCGAAATCAGAGAGAAGGATGTGCGGGGGACACTGTTTATACCTCCAGGTACACATGCATTACCCGATAAACTACTTCCTTGTCTTTTCTTCCTTTTTTTGGTCTTTTAAAGAGACCACCCTAGCCATCTCACAAACACAATGTTAAATTAACGTTACTACTTCATTCTTCCAACCACTTAAAATAATCTGTCTGGTTATCATTAAACTAGTCTGGACCCAACTTCTTCCAATCATCTTGGGCTGAATAGAACCTGGGTCCCTGCAGTCCAACATAGCTTATAATGTATCCCAGTCCAAAAGTATTTTGGCATGATTAATGAATGGTGTCTTTTAAAGTTCATAATCTGTTTGTCCTTGCCTCAGGTCCAGGTCCCTTCCCCGGCCTGTTGGATATGTGGGGGGGCGGTGGAGGGCTGGTGGAGTATCGTTCAGCCTTGCTGGGTTCTCATGGTTATGCTTCTTTGGCGCTGGAGTATTTTGCCCCCGGCGAGATGAAGTCGGCAGACACAGAGTTCAACTATTTTGAGGTTTGTGTTGGATATTAATATTCATATAAATGTCAAAGCCTAACCTCACATGTATGAATAATGAAGCCATTATAATCTGATATCTTTCTGTGAGGTGCATGTATTTTGAAATAGGAGATGTAAAGTACAAATTACCATTTTCAAATCCCTGCTCGTCGACCACGGTAGCACAGAAATTGGTCTGAAGTACTAACTAAGACACTAAGACACACACACACACACACACAGACACACCCTATCTTGGTGAGGTAAGTAGCTGGTAGAACTGTTAGCAGTTTCCTTAATTTCCTCTTATGTAATTATGCACAGACAGCGTTTAATATTGTGAAAGACCATCCTCAAGTGATGCCGGACAAAGTTGGAATTTTTGGTCTTTCCCTCGGTGCCATGGTGACCGTCCTGTTGGCAGCGAAGAGCAACGTTATAAAGGTGAGTGACACAGGCAAATATCTTGTTGCTTTTTATTTAGCCTTAAATGTGTGGCTGTTAAACCAGGTGGCCCAGCGGGCAGGTTTAAATATTGAAAACCTGCAGAAATCCCACAGATAAATGTCAAGTGTCTCAGGGTGCATCATTGTGTTTTGTTCCAGCCTTCCTGTTGTGTTTGTGTCAGCGGAAACCACCTTTATCCATGGGGGGCGTCCATCAAAGAAGTCAATCAAATATTGTACATGTAGGTATTTTGCTATTCTGTCAGTAACATGAATACAGTACACAAAGTGTCACAGTTGGACTAGTCTCACTTTGCCAGACCATCTACGCGCTGCGGAGCGGAGGAGGGTCCGGCTAGTCCTCAAAGCATTCCAGGATAGGAGAAAAACGGGCTGTGGTTTATTGGCATTTCTTGAAACCAATCACAATCGTCACAGCACGGAGCCGCTGTAAAATAGCCGAGCGAGAGAAAACTCAGATTGGACAGATGGTCTAGCTAGCTGTCTTAATTTACCCTGCAGACATCTGAGGAGCAGTTAACCACAGTCCTCCTGAATCACCGGAGTTTAAAATTCAAACTCAAAGAAAGCCAAAAGTACATCCGGCCCAAAATGCGTGCATCCATCGGTGCAATCCCCGATGCGAAACTTTGTAATGATCACCCATACTGTATCAAGGTACAAGGATATATACTACAGTTGAACTAATGGGAAGAATTACTTGTGATGGCAGGAAATCTCACAAGATACGCCTGGATGAGAAAAACTATGAGATATGGCGAGATATGGGTCTACCGATTCCTGATGATCCCGCTCACAAAATAGACGTGAGTAGACACCGCGCTCATAACACACAAGGATTATACTGTATCAATTGGCTTGAACAGATTACAGCCATTTGTAGAAACAGTTTCATAGGTGACTTTTATATCTGACAATAATACCTGACATGGTGTCCTATTACTGCAACTATCTTCTCCGTTTCTTTTTTAAATTCCAATGCAGCAAGACGTGACAGACGGGGATATTGCATATGTTGATATTATTGTCTTGTGTCCAATGTTTTAGCTGTCCGTCCTGCAGAAGTAGGATGAATTACAGTTGGATGGTTGTCTGGTCTCTTCTGTCGCCTTCGTCTACCTTTTAGCATCGGCTGCTTTTACCCTGCTGCACCATTGTTCAGCAGAAGTTGAAAGATCTGAGTCTCCTAAGAAAATACAGGCTGTTCTGATCTTTCTTATATAGGGCCTTATGGTGCTTACCCTCTGTTAGCATCAGCTCTACTCAGCCGCGTTGCTCTGTCCTCCTTCTTCCATTGCAGGTTTAGTACCACTTCATGTGTGAGGCGAGCGAGGCTGGTGGTTGTCATAGTGACGGCGCAGGAAACTGCCGTGACCTAACGTGCCACACACACAGAACGTCACAGCCAGAAGACAAATTAGTTTCTGTTGTTCCCTGTCCCGCCCGGTGACAAATCATAAAAAATAAAACAGACAAAGGAGTATATTAAAACTCTTGTTAAAAGTCCAATCTGTTTGGCACACCAAGGTATTCAGCTCCTCATACGGTGTACCAGGCTGTGAGGCAGAATAGGTTAAAATAAGTAAATAAATTAATTAATAGTGCCCATGACTCATATTGGTTTATTCTACAAGCCCACATTAAAGTCGTTCTTTCTGGTCATTTCTTTCAAGGTGGGGAGAATAAACTGTCCAATTATGGTGGTGAACAGCTATGATGATCAGAACTGGCCCACAGTGGAGTCTTCTGAGGATGTGAGTTAAGCCACCATCAAAGAACTGACAAACAGTTTGTGCTAAAAAGCGGGCTTAGGGGATTCACACCTACCGTAACACCTGCCCTTTGACCCTCAGATGGCCCAGATGATGCGTGCAGCAGGGAATGAGCACCTGCTGACCAGAGTTTACTACCATGGTGCTGGACATCTGATTGAGCCGCCGTACACACCTCACTTCAGAGCTACTAAGTTTGTAAAAGCCACAAACGAGAAAGGTGAGTTCTGCAGAGTCTAAGGAAAACACCACATAATATTAAATTAAGTTAGCCGTTCACACAATACAGTAACATCAGCTGTATTAAACGTCTTTTGCTTTTACCAGTGTATCGCCGTGTGTACTTCGTCCACATCAAGCCCACTAATCGGCCCCAAATCGTTGCCATTTTCAGCAAATAGCTTACTAGCTCAAAGCTTGTTGTTGTTTCCCAAAGCAAACACAGTTTGAGAATGACAACACACAGAGAGTGGAGCTTGAGCCCCAATAAATTGAGATTTTTAATAAAAATCAAATACTATATATGGGCAGATTTTGTTTTGAAAATTACAAAAGCCAACATTTGGAGTTTTACAATCGCAAGCTGAATATTAGACATCTACGGGAGAGCTTGTTTTTAATGCACAGTTTAGATATCAAGGGGTACCGTACAGGTGCTAAGTGTAAAAACAGGCCGAGCAGCTATTATGAAGGAAAAAAACTAAGTCATTGCATGCACACATGTTCAAAAGTGTTTGCCCAAGACATAAAGTCATATCTGGAATGAATACTATTTAGAATTCCTTCTGTCAAACACATTTTGTTCTCAGTGATATTGCTGTGGGGAGGACAAACCAAACCCCATTCAGACGCTCAGGAAGACTCCTGGAAGAAGATCTTGGCTTTTCTGAAGCAGAATCTGTACTCCCGCCCAACTCTCAACGCCAAGATGTGAATGATTACACAATCACAACGAATCACTGCTGGAAAACGAGTGTTGTGTGACCAGGCTATGTTAGTAGAGTAACACTACTGTTCATTGGTTCCTCACTGTGTTGACCATGGGCCTTTCTTCTGATCAGCTGAGGTTGTGGTTGTTTAGTTCAAATTGTGCCTCTTCATTCTGAGCAATACATTTTTGTTTAAGTATCTGCAAGCCCCAACCTTTGACAGTGATATAAATGTAAATTATTGTATGTCTGGAAAACAATTTTATTATATTAAGAATATTATTAAGAAATCATTTTTGAATGCACTACCTGCCTAGTCTGACTATCACCGGATCAAGCTCCATCTTTTAAGATTGAACATTGGTCTGGGGAGTCTGCTCTGTATTTTCTACTGCACAAGAGGTCTGATCAACGGGCATAGTTCAACTGACTCTGTACGCAGTTGGATAGTCCTTCAACCAATCAGACCAACGATCTGGGCGACGTAGCAGCAACAGCGGCATCAACGGGTTGCTGCGCTTCAGTGGCTGCCATGTTGAATGTAAGTAAAAAAGCTGCTTGGTTGCTGTATGGTGGTGGACTGGTAGCTGGAGAGATGCCAGTTCAACTCTTGGGCTCTGCCGAGGTACTCTTGAGCAGGGCACCAAACCCCCAACTGCTCAGGATGCCTTTCCATGGGCAGCCCCCCCACTCTGACATCTCTCCATTAGTGCATGTATAGGTACTGAGCATGTGTGTGTAATTCAGGCCTGTAATGTGTGTAATAACAAGGGAGTGGGAATTGTAATTTTCCCTTGCAGGACTAATAAAGTATACATTATTATTACAGATTGGGACGGGCTGGGTTTAGCCAGTCTACTACCTGCCAACAGTAACCTAATATTCAGACTGAATGGGCATTATTACCCTTTGCTTCTTCAGTCTGACTCTCGTTAGACTTTGTTCTGAGGTACAAGAGACCCCTACTTGGTATAGTAGAGAGTCAAACTACAACGTCCTGTACACTTGCATATATATACAGTGTATATATATATATATAGACACACACACACACACACACTTTTTTTTTTCCCAGCTGAACAAAACCAACTTTTTGGACCCTCAAGACTCATCTATCCCCACATCTAAATTCTCTTTATGTTTAATGCTCAAAAATCTTTGTGTCATTTTTTATTCTGTTCTTGGCTGCAAACAATATTAATTGAGCTTGATTAAACTAATTTATTCCAAATTTTTCTTTCTTTCCTTGTTACTAAGACGTTCACAACTTCACCTTTACTACTATTTGGAGCACACATGAGCTGAGGACTGCACATTTACAGGTTCAACTATAAACATCGGACACACATCAACATGTCCAATATATACACAAAGGCAGAATTCAAATGGAAGAATGGTCATACAACAGGAATGAATGTGTTTAATGCTTGTAAGCAGATGTTGCTGATGTGCCAAACTAAGATGGTGAACATAGACGATACTATATCCTGGCAACACTAAACATGTAAGCATTTAGCTCAAAGCACTGCTAACCCTCATGAAAACTGCAGAAAATTTCTGTTATACAGCTTTATAGGAACACTGTTAAACAAAACAAATAAACATGGTATATAGCAGTGCAAATATTTCTGCAGTAATCATTTGTTTCACCTGTATTTGCAGCAGATTTCCTGCTCAGTTCATTCATTCATTGCAGCGGTGAAACTCAAAATATACAACTAAAAGTACTGAAGAAAAAAGTACTTAGACTTTGGTAAAGGCACACACTGTCACAGTCCTGTCTTCAGCTGTAAGTGCATGTGTCTTTGTGTGTGATTATCCGTGCAAAAAAGAGTCAGGATCTGCTGGAGCAGTCGAAGAGTCGGCCGGCTGATTGGGTAGTGAGGCGGCAGCTTCTCCTGAGCACACACCAGCTTCACAGAGTACCTGCAGGGAAGCAACAAAGATCCTTCAACTCAGATCAATAAATCCTGAAAACAGTTACTCAAGTACTGAAGAAGTAACGACAACAACACTGTTGGTGTGATAAAAGCCTTCCGTGATCGCGTAGGCCTGCACGATTCGGGGAAAAATAGGAATTAAAGTTTTTTGCTTAGAAATGATATCACAATTCTCTGCCTCAATTTCTTTTGACAATGACAAAACAAATTGGCAGTACCAAACATGGATTTGTTTTGGGAAATATAGCACATTGAGCATCACAACAAGCCTGTAAACACAAGGGCTTCAATGCAGAAAAGGGAGAGCTTTGTCTGTGTTTAAAACTCACAGGAGAAAGTAGTAGCGTTTGTGATGAAGTTGGCTCGTAAAATTAAATGAGAATCAAAGTCCAAAAAAAAGAAAGAATCAAAGTTATTTAAAAATGAAATCGTGAACAGGGTGAATCGATTTAATCAAATCTGAACAGAGCCATACTGAGAAATACAGAGTTCTGTGGCGCTGAGAGTCTTAATTAGCTTTGTAGCAACTCAATTGGTAACGGATTAAGGGGTGCACGAATCAATTCAACATCGAATTACAATTCAAAACTGATTCTCGATTAAAAAAAGATTCACAGTATGTAAATGTAGTTACTTTTCCCATGCGATAGTATACACGCTTTACAAAAAAAATGAATTGATTTTTGGAACTCTATTAATTGATTTTAAATCTGTAGAGCTTGAATCGCGATACGAATGTGAATCGATTTCTTTGCACACCCCTATAACGGACGTTCATTAATATCAAGAAGTTACGCACTAAAGCTATAAAACATGTTTAATAAACCAGGTTGTACTGCAGAAAGCCACTGAAAGACTTATAAGGAGCAGAATTAAGCCATTGGACTTTCAAATAAAGACAAAAGTAATCTCTGGTTGTTTAAAATTTCTTTTCTTTTTCACTGAAAGAAAATCCTTGATTTGTTGGCCTCAGTGGCACAATGGTACTTTAGTATGTCGATGGCTGCACTAAATCACAGACTATGTTAATTTAATGGTGCAAACCTGTACTGTAATCTACCCGGTAGTATACAAAATAGCTGGTTCCACATTGACAATCTACTACATTAAAATACACATGGTGATAAAACATGACATAATATTCTATAGTAACAGAACAGTTTGAAAGAAATCACTCTGCATAATGAGTACTTTTACTTCTGATACTTTAAGTAAAGAAATCTCATGTACCACCTGCAGTAGGGGTACACCTACCCCCATTTGGGAAACACTGATATACCATGGATCCAATACTGGTTCACTAACTTTTTTTGATACTAATTTAATAAAACCTATTTTAACAAAAATAAATGACATTACGGCGAAGATTTTTATTCATTTTTCAACTCCAACTACGTGAGCCCCGTCTCTGTGTGCAACGTAGAGTTTTTCCTGCCAGCCCGTATGACATATAACGTTAGACAGCCAATCACAAGCATTGGTAGATGTTTGTAGAAGCATGCTGCATGCTTATTGGCTCTCTGACACTGATGAGATTTACTCCATAGATATTGAATGACGAGAATTTTTTCCATCCACAATACTCAGGAGGCAAATGGGTCGGTGCCTAAAAAGTATTGAAATGGGTACCCAGCCATAATCACCATCCTGAATCTTTAGCACAACAAGACCTGAAGCACAAACCTGAACTCCTCTCTGAAGTGGATCTGGAGGTGCTGTGCCAGCTGGCTGTTAGACTGCAGGCAGGCCAGCAGGAGGCGACAGCGCTGGAACAGCAGAACAGACTGAAAGGGGCTGAGAAAGGATTCCTGCCCGTCTGACAAAACCAGCACCACCTGCTGGGCCTGGTAACTGATGAAGGACAACTGCAGAGAGACAAGTGGACCAGTTCTAGAGTACTGTATTACGGTTTTAACGACACAACACACAGCTTTGTCCAACCGCACAATCTGTGGTCTGTCTCTGTGGTGGAGTGAATTAATCAGTAGGTATGTCCTGATCAAGTATTTGGACCCAGATCCCAATCAGAGTCCTTTAACATTGTGTAAATGGCAATAAAATACATGTATCTGGCACAATAAATCAGAAATGTTTCACGAGCTACTCGATCCAGATACAGCGGGTCCTGGTTCAAAAACACACAATCAAGAAATGTTGTTTGGCTACAAACATGTTACTAGTATGAGTGACGGCTGATAAGACCTGACACCGGCTAAGTTTCTTATATCAACCGGTAAAAGCAACAGAAAGTGCTGGCTAAAAATGTGAGGCTACAACCTGAATGTTTTGTACACTGATAACAAAAGAAAGAGAAGACAAAACTGATTAGGTAACAGAAGCGTCATGGCCGTTGGAGCCAGGCTCTACTACACCAGCAGGCTGATGTGGACAAAACACAGTAGAGTAAAGAAAGGATTGGTATTTTAGGTGATACCAATCCTTTTAATAGACCCGGCTCGGACCCATCACCGATCCCCGGGACTTTTCTTCTAAAAAAAGTAATAGGGTGAAGGTTTACCAGGTGAGGATGAGGCTGCAGGACGCCGAGGATCCAGCCAACAGACAGGAAGTTGTCAGCAGAGGAACATCTGCTGGCCTAAAACAGAGAAAGGTTTCAATGAAGTGTCAAGTCACCGGCTGGATTTCCACTTAATTCTACACATACAAAAAATGCATTGGTCAAATATGTATTACAGACAGGCAAAGGTTTTTTTTTAATCCAAAATGCTGAGATTATCAGTTAAGCACTGTATATATGAGAGTATTATATAGCAGTAGTGTCAATGCTCCAACACTGACATTAAGTGACAGTAAGTGGAAAGGTTAAAAGTAGATCAACTGTTATTTTTGTAAAGCTGTGGTTAGAACTCACCTCGTGGCCTGAAAGCAGGATCTCGAAGAGCAGAGAGCAGGCAGCATCCAGATACTCAGCTAGTAAGGCCTGAAGCTGGCGGAGAAGGCTCACATTAACAACAGATTCAATAAATAATAATATTAAGGTGAGTAGAGAGCAGCTCACCTCACAGTCAGCCAGGTTCTGTGTTTGTAGCTCTGCATCACATATCAAGGCAAGCAGCATTCTGGAGGTCAGGGAACCTCTGCAGGGAGAGAGAAAAAATTACAGCTGAAACAAGATTTATCCATTCAAGTTTTAAAGTAAAGATTTTAGTTCAGTTCTTTGTCCCAGAAGGGATAATTCACTGCAGCAGAAAGACATCACATAAGAATATACAACACATACCACACAACAATTTACACAGTAAAAACAGCCTGAGTCTAAGAATGAATAGTTGCAGAGTTGTATTCGAATAGACCTGGGTGTCAAACATACGGCCCGTGGGCCAGAACCGGCCTGCAAAAGGGTCCAATCAGGCCCATTAGATGATTTTGCAAAGTGTGAAAATTGCAAAGATAATTAATTCCAATTCCAAATTTGACCACTTTAAGGTCAGAGAATATCCAAGTTCTTTTTCCATAAATGTATGACTTTAATCTTAGAAATAAATAGAGTAGTTTTTTCTCAGAATATTAGCCCTCTCTGCCGGGTCAGTAACATTATTATTTTTTCCTACCAATGGCCTTAGAATGCTGTCGTAGCAGAAGCAACTTGCATTTCAAGCTGACGAGAAACTCTTGTTTCTGGAGTGGTTTATTGGTCTGGCCCACTTGAGGTTAAATTAGGGGTATGTGGCTCATGAACTGTAATGAGTTTGACACCCCTGAATAGACAGAAGGAGAGGTGGAATGGTTACTTTTTGGCAGAGAGCAGGTTGAGTCTGGCTGGTTCGACGTCCGTCTCTCTGAACATGACGGCGAGCGTCTGCACGACCAGAGTGCTCAGTCTGAACAGAAGCATTGAGCTGGTGAGACTTCATCCATTACTCCACTACTACATGTTATACTAACATTTAATACTACTCTCTGGACCAACAAATACTCAGTGAACTCATTAAATTCTGGTTTAACATCCAAGGCAAACACTTGTACTCACACACATCCAAAGCCTTCTTTCTTCTTAAATAGCCATAAGTGTGTTGTGTAAAAACCAAGCAGCTTATAACCTCAAAGGCTAATTTGGCCTGATTGTATTAAAAGGTCTTGGAAGCTTACAGTAGTTGATCTTCAGTGTGGATTCCACTAAGGCTCTGACAGCCGTGCAGAGATTCCTCCAGAGTCTGAACCAGGAAGACGCACACCTCGCTGGTCTGAAACACAACAGAGACCCACAACCATTTCAACTCTAGTCTATTGTTGCTTTTGGTCCGTAGGGATGCAACTACACATTATTTTCATTGTCAATAAATCTGTTGATTATTTTCTTAATTAATCGATTAGTGGTTTAGTCTTTAAAATGTCAAAATTGTGAAAAATGATGTGTTTCCCAAAGGCCAGCATGACGTCCTCAAATGGTATTTTACTGTCAGTGAGGACTGAAGAAACCAGAAAAGACTCACATTTAAGAAGCTGGAATCAGATTTTTTTTTTTTTTATAAAAAATTACTCAAACCGATTAATCAATTATCAAAATAGTTGACTAAATTTATTGGTTGACAACTAATCGATTGATGTTTGCAGCTCTATTGGTCTGTAAGTGCGTGCCTTTGTGAGGACATTTTCTGAAATGAATAAATAAGGTTAAGGAGGTCCTTACAAGTACAGAAGTACAAAAGCCATGTTTGAACCGCTCACCTTCCAGAAGAGTCGGCGTAGTGCGATGTTATGATGAGCGGCGGTTCTCAGCTCCTGCAGCAGCAGGTAGAGCCTCTCCACACCGATCCCCTCCTGCAGGAGCTCAGAGCTCAGCTGACCAAACAGGTGAGCTGTCCGCTCGCAGCTGCACACACACGCACACACACAAATCATGAATGATCAGGGTTTCACCACGTGAAATTTAAGACCATTATGAATGAAATTTAAGACCTATATCATGACATAAAAAAAAAGGTCAGATGTCAAGAGTCCAGAAACATTAGCTGTGTTCCGAACCGTTCCCTCATTCACTTACTCACTATTCTCTATGTAGCTGTTATTAAATAGTGAACTATTGTATATGGGGGACGACCAAACCAGATTTCAGACACTTACTGAGAACACATTGTTGCGTGACTTGCGTCAGAAGACGCGCCTGTGTTCTGTCGGAACGTCATGTAAATAAACCAAAACAAAATTACTTCTTATACGTCCCTGAAACAGACTTAGCAAACAGGAGTCGGTGTGTTGTATTTTAAATTTCCACTGTTTAGAAAACGAAAGTCTGCTTCGTTTTTCTTTTACAGTTTTCACCGTGACTTTTGCTTCTTCTCCTCCTCTGGGGAAACGAGGCTGCGTTACATCGTAGTATACAGGAGTAAAATGTAAGGTACATTGTATGTACACTCAAATTAGCAATGCATTGTGGGTATTTTACAGTGGATTATACAGTGAATGAAATCAAGCGCGGAGAATTTGATCTATTTCCGTGATAGGGAACGGTCTGGAACACGGCTATTGCCAGAAACAATTCATCAATTTCCTCATTGGGATTATAGAACTAGATTGGCAGCAATATAGGTTACATGGTGGTCTCATTTGAAGTCCTAATACAGGGAATTATATTTGGAATGTCGACAGAAAGAACTACAACACCACAGAATAAAAAATTAAAAAAACAACTAAATTGCTGCGGGAACATTTCAATGAGTGTTGAATGGCCGTAGGGAAATTAAGAGCCTAAGAATTTAAGACTTATTACTGCCTACAATTTTGATTTTGAAATGTTTGCCTGTTTAAGACCCTGTATGATTGGGCCTGTTATAGTCCTGCACTGCGGTACAACAGAGCTCGGTTACCTGATGGCAGGAAGCTGCTTCGTAGAAGAGGAGTCGGACGAGGCACTGCACCTCCCTCTGAAGAGCGTGTCTAACAACAGAGTGGACCTCTGGACAACAGGGTTGAGAGGCAGCACACGCACACACACACAGACACACACACACACACGCACACACGCATACGCGTTATGGAAGTGCAATGCTTCAGTCTTATAAAGGATTAGACAGGTGATTTACTACTTTTTATTGTCAACAAATCCCATGAAGACCAAATTTAAGACAGAATTTCCCTTTAGGGATCTGTAAAGTATTTCAGATTTCTGATTTTAAATCTCAACAATGAATTGACCCTACGCACAAGTATTGTCTGAGCATCCAAATCCTGATGTATCTTCTTCCTCTGTGCCACAGAGTTCAATTGTTATCCATAAACTGTTAAAAACACATTATTGAGCCACACTGTTGCACTACTTACATGTTCCTTCATTATCATGAACACAAACAATCCCACATACACCATCCTGCTGCCAAGGATACTCACTAAAGCACCATATGTGGATTAGTCTGCGGCTGAAAATAGTCTCCAACAAATGCTGTTTGAGTAGTGTCTGCTTAAAACTACAGGGACCAGCTGTTTAAGGACATCACTGAGCCTTTCTAAAAAAATGTAAAAACAGTAAGCTGTTTTTTAAAGATTGTAGGAACCACTCTAGACTGAGAGCTAAGACAAAGGTCAGCAAGTGGGAAAGTGCTGAGAGATGGACTAATACATTGTTGGTTTTGGTCTTTTCATGGGAATTGTTGGAAATAAGAAAAACGTAGAATTACACCAGACTTTTTCTTGTCTCCATCGTCACTCACAATAATAAAGCTGTTCCATGAGCTCTGTATTCGGAGGTAAAGTCTGGACGTGTGTGATATTGCGTAAAGATGCAGCTCAGCCTCTCTCTCCTCTCCGCTGTTCGCACAGTCTCTTCTCAACAGGCGAGAAAGAACTGAACCAATCCTTCTCTGCAGCTGGAACATCACATTATCAACACGTAATGGGGGTGTCATCGTCTGTGCCATTTGTATCTCTAAATGATTCAAACCAAAAGGAGAGAAAGGGGCTTAACACAGTCTGTACCTGGCCAGTGTCAGGGAGGTTCAGTCTGTGGTTGGAGGATGACGGAGAAGAGGTGGGAGAGCCGGTGGGTGAGTAGAGGGAGGGTGTGGTGGACACAGACTGAGTGGGAGGGTGTGGGACCCTCAGGAGGCCCAGAGTCTCCGGGTTTGGACAGGAGGCAGAACGTGTGGGTGGTAACATGTAAACCTCCTCTCCACTGGGACTGCTGATAAACAGGGAGGGGGAAAAGGAACGAGATGGATGAGATTAGGGCTGCATGAAGAAAATATGTCATAATGATATTACATGCTATGTTACAGATATTAAAGTGTACTCCTTTCTACTATGTTACAGATATTAAAGTGTACTCATTTCTGTTACGTAACAGATATTAAAGTGACCTCCTTTCTACTATGTTACAGATATTAAAGTGTACTCATTTCTGTTAGGTAACAGATATTAAAGTGACCTCATTTCTGCCTTTCTGTTGCTTTTCGCAATCTGCTAAAATACAACTAATTGCTTGCTGAATTTATTCTAATTAACATTCTCATATTGAACACATTTAATATAAAACGAAAGATTGTTACAATTTAAGTGTAGTTTTCTACTGATACTCTATTTCAACTAACCCCAAAAATTAAAATTTCTCGTTAACTTTATTGCACATGTGCGTGGTATCAAATATTGGGATAATGATAAAAAATGAGTTACTGCCATGATCAGCACCTACGTTGTTGTTGGTTTTCACCAGCCAGCTTGTGCTGATTCTAAAGGGGGATTTTCCAGAAGGTGCTGATTTTAAAAGGTCCCATGACATGGTGCTCTTTGGATTCTTTTATGTACACCTTAGTTGTCCCCTAATACTGTATCTGAAGTCTCTTTTATATAGACCTTAGTGGTCCCCTAATACTGTATCTGAAGTCTCTTTTATATAGACCTTAGTTGTCCCATAATACTGTATCTGAAGTCTCTTTTATATAGACCTTAGTGGTCCCTAATACTGTATCTGAAGTCTCTTTTATATAGACCTTAGTGGTCCCTGATACTGTATCTGAAGTCTCTTTTATATAGACCGTAGTGGTCCCCTAATACTGTATCTGAAGTCTCTTTTATATAGACCGTAGTGGTCCCCTAATACTGTATCTGGAGTCTGTTTTAGGAATTTAAGACACAACCAAATAAAACTGGACAAAAAAAACAATAAATTAAAAGGTCTGATGATGATAAATGTTTAAAATGCCATCCATTTGAAGGTTCAGCTTCTTAAATGTGAAGCTTTCCAGTTTGTTTAGCCACACAAGTTAGTGAATATTAATACTAAATATCTGTTGTTTGACAAAACAATCGATTTGAACATGAGGGCTCTGGGAACTTTTGATATGCATGTCTGGCTGTTTTCTAATATCCAAAAATAATCATCTGCAAATTAGTTGATAATGATATATCTGGAAACAAATAAATACATTTTGGATCTCAGTCAAAGACAGAAATAGAATTCAGGTTGTCGATCGTGGTACTTTATAATTGCTCAGTGAACAATGACAGTGAGAAGCAGGGGAACCGAGGTGAAACACGTCTCTCCTTATTAAATAAGTCACGAGCTACCTGAGACACTGAAGAGGATCATTACAGAGTCAGGAAAGTGAGGCAGCCTTCAATTAACACAGCCAAAAGAGATTTAACTTTCTGTGACATGTTTTGGCATTTCAGTGAGGACACTAGTCTCTCACCGCACACACACACACACATACAGGCAGGTATTTAAGCCCCTAAACTTTAACTCTCCTTCTCTCTTGTTGTCCTGCAGACAAAAATAGCTGTAAAGGTTTTATAGCTTAAAGAGTTTGTCCGTCTCCATGACTACCAGACAGAAGGTAGTTTTGGCAGTCTGCAGATGATCTGCATCGGCGTTTTATTTGCCTGATTACCGATAAAGTTGATTATTTAAAAAGTGTGCTACTTTGGTTCGGCTACAGCTCTGTGTCTGTCCGTCTGCTTCGGTTTCACTCACCACTGAGTCGGACTTAATGTCCCCAGCCTTGAAAGACCAGCGTGGGTCGAGCCCTAATCTGTACGGCACACTTTGGACACACAGGAGGGGTAAAACTAATAAACTAGACACAAAACGTTGAAGGGCAGGGCAGCTGAAAGTCTAAAGCGTCAACTGACTGAAGAATAATTTTGACTAAAAATATTGATTGATGGAAAGAAACTCTCATTTAGCATTTGGTTCCCAGCAGAGTTCAGGCAAACAAGATCTTAGTCAGTGGACTGATCATTTATTTCAAACCACCTTTAAAGTCAGCAGGAGGCGAGTGTTTGATATTCAGTTGAAAAGTAAAAGCAACCAGTCAGTCAGTGTGTGTGTGTGTGCGTGTTTGTGTGTGTGTGCGTGTGTGTGTAATGCTCACCTGTGTTCGGGATATCCTGTCGGGGAAATAAAGGACACAGGAAGGTTAGAGTTACACTTAAAAGGTCTCAAGGGAAACTTGTGAGCACATGAGCTCCACTGCTGTTATTCGTTACAGATGTTCATATTATTAGAAGTAACTCATATTTTAACCACTGTGACTGCTTACGATATCACCCGACACTTCAACTACGTACAACACACACACACACACACACACACTTCGACTATCTCCGGAGCTTTATCCCTTGTGTGGTGTTCATATTTTTGTCACACAGCCCATGTTCCCAGGTCTGGTGGACCCGCCTCGTTATTAGGCTTTTAAATCAATACAGCCATGACAATTTATGCAAAAACACTTAACAGATGTTTACTTTAGCTAGTTACCAATGATATATACATCATTTATGGTTCACATTTGCCATTTACCCCTGTGAGATCACATTTATTATCATATGATCAAAAGTCAATTGTAAAAAAGATTTTAAAAACATAAACAACTTTGTGTGGAAATAGCGGGTGCAGAAAGACACCATAGTTACATAGCACCTACTGGGGTCCAGTAGACCTGAACACCTCTTATGTAATTATGATAGCATTATGTCATTGTTAATGTTATCTAGTACCTTGCAGGTCGTCATTTTTTCATTAAATCAGCAATGCAAGGCACTGGCTGGGCCCAACTTTGGAGTTCAGCGTGCATCTTGCTCTAAGACACTACAAAATATGACAGGAGGAACCAGCAACCCTGAGATTGTGGTGGAATTTTACAGAAACACCATGTTGTGGTAAGATGAGACAAAGGGAAAGCTTGGTCTACTTTAGGTCCTTCATAGGTCACAGGTCAGGGGAAGAGAACATTGGGCCAGTCTAAGAAACCTTTTCATGTATGAATATGTGTAATCAGTGTAGGCCTACAACCTTTTTTACCTCCTAAGCCACTGTCTCAACGTACATGTAAACGTTGGACCATACGGGAATCCTAGCAACAACCTTGTCATTATTAGCCCAATTTACAGACCCAACGTACTGATGTACATAACTAAAACTGCAATACATGTGTCACTGTCCTTTTTCTTACAACTGCACATTATTTGTTACGTGGACAGTAACATTTACTTGTAAACTCTTTTAGTTTGACATTTTCAAACAACTTTTCACCTTCTAGTGTGTGTGTTATTGTTGGGTAAAGGCTTGGTCTGCGAGGTGGAAGTCCCACCCTCCTGTCTCTTCTCAGCCAATCCCGGCCCCTGGCTGCAGGCTTCTCAGTGATGTAGGTGACTCGAATGTGCTGGCAGAGTTCCCGGTCTTTCCCACGGAGGAAATCTGGGAGGTCATTGACCTTAAAGAGAAAAAATGGATGAAACCGAGATGAAGATCTGTAAGAATGTACAGCGTCTCATGACATTAATCCAAAAACTCATCAGTTATTTATTTAGTTTTAGATTTCACTTCATTTTTTGGCATCAACAAAATACACAAAATAGGCAGGTTTAGGAAGTATCAATATACATCAAAGGTTAAATATATAAATAAATTAGATGTGATATGCACTTGCATTTGAAAATGTCCTATTGATATCTGGTAATTATAATCGATAGTTTTTGACATTCTATACAATTCTCTTTTTTTTTTTTAATTTAATATTAACCGAGAATGATATCATCTTAGTCCCAGTCTTAGACAGTGAATATTTTTCTGTCAAGCCACTAATCGATTAATCGATTTCATTCAGTTGTAGGCTAGTCACAGTGTTGAAGCAGCTTCACCTGAAACAGTAGAATGGGACTTTGGAAACTCACCAGCTCGATGTCCTGCACGTCTCTGAAGCAGAAGGCTTCAGTGAGCGTGCGCGGTGGGTACTCTGTTAGGTACACGCGCTCGTCGCTCAGCACCACGTGCATGTACACCTTATTGATGGTCTCCGATTTCACCACGCACGGTTCATAGGCTCGGATCCGCTCGTACACCATCCGCTCCATGTTCCGCTTCAGGAACGAGTCCAGTTTAATATTTCTGCGGGAAAGGAGGGCACCGGAGCCGGTCCGAGCCATGACGGTACCGGCGGAGCAGTTAAAGACAAGTTAGTGACGCTGAGCTCCACTTTGGCGCCGGGCCGGTGATCCGGGCTCGCTTTCTAACCGTTAGGTTAAGACTTTACGTAGATAGAAAGTACTGAGCAGGTGCCGTTGCTCCTTCTGTCCCGTTAACGTGCACTGAGCAGGTAAACTGCCGCTGTCTCGCTTCATCAGCGAACACGGCTCTCTGATTGGTCCGTGCAGTGAGCAGGGACGCTGCTGATTGGCTAGGAGATAAATAAACATAAATACTTTGAAAACAATTCGGAGCGCTTCTTTTAGAGCCTCTTTACACCGGAATACATGGATTTAAAAATGTTTTATTTTTTGTTTATCTACTTGAAGGTCTACATGCCAGGTATGAAATAGATAAATAAAATGTCTAATTTCTTGCTCTCAGTTTAGTTTAGTTTAATAGTTTATTTGAACATGTAAAAAAACAACAACATTAAAATAAAAGATTCATATACATGCATTCATGCATACATATATAATTTAAATGGCAGATAAATAAGGCCATGTACTTCTCAGCACAGTCTTCCAAAATTGAAAGTCATTTTTAACAAACAAAAACATTTCTATGTTCAAAAGGAGTAGGAAGAAGTTGATAAACCACTTATCAGGTCCGACCCCCTTTCTCTACTTTTATCCTTTAGTAAATCTTCACTTATTTAAGCATCATAGACACAGATGCATACATACACAAACACATTTACACTTTTTTTTTTAAGTTTTTGTTTCTTTTCTTCCCTTTTTCTTCTTTCTACACCATCTATCTATCTATAGCAGATTAAATAACATTTCCATACTAGACTTAGTATATAGCTATATAAGTATATAGATATTACTATATAGATATATTAGTATATAGACATACTAGTATACAGACATATACTATTATATAAATTAACATTTCAAGGAAATGGTTATTTGAAAGGTAGTTAATGAACATATTTACTTTTACAAGATTAAAGGCAGAAAAAGTAGGCGTTTTGTGCAATACTGACCATTTAAAACTCAGTCCATCCAAACTGCAAAGTACAACAAATGCGGGTAAACATTAAATTACTAATAAAAATGCTGTTTATCATTATTCATAGATTTTCCTGTAAGTAATCTAACAAAGTAGAAATATACTGGAATCACCCAGGGATCTAAAACCTAGAGCTAAGCTCTAGAAAGACATAATCATGAGAACATTTCCACCAGATACCAGTCAAGTAATATTGTAATTAACTAATTTCCCATAATCATATGAAATCTTACATAAATATCAACCATGAACATATGAGCACAAAGTGGACTCTAAACTACAGGTAGCCTACATCATTGATGTTTTTTTGCAAAACCAGTTCATATGTATCTTTTAGGATAATGCATGATTTGTTTGTAATATATTGCACAAAAACTACTGCAATTCCAAAAGTATTACAGCTTGAATGACAACACAAAGGCTCGTTGAACTTTAAATGCACACAAGACTAACCCATTAAAATCCGAGAGGTGTTGTCGTGGTTTACTACCACTGTAGTGGACTACAGTCCAGTCTAGAGTGCTGCTAAAAGGGTTGCGAGCCACCAGGTGTCACTGTCCAAAGCCCCAAAGCTCCATGTGAATTCCTTCCCCATCACCAGTGAAAAGTAAGAAAAGTGTTGTTGTTTACCACTTAAGGGCAGTATCATCTAGATTACTTAAATACTTTATCCTCAGATGTAAGTCAACTCATTTTAACTAGTCGGCTCTTTTACGTGAGTCGATTCAATCGGATGGTCGTTGGTTGGCCCACGAGCCAAATTTGCTTTGAATAAAAGCGTCAGGTAAATGTCAGGGTGCTGTCTCCTTTGTCTTCGGGCAGATTATGTATGCGTGTGTGTATGTGTATGTGTGTAGGGATATGAATATGTTGTGTGTGTATGTGCATGTGTAAAGAATATGAAAATGTTGTGTATATGTGTGAAAGGGGGGGTGTATGTCTGTGCGCGTTACTTTCATACATCCCAGCCAGGTGTCAGACTTCTTTTCTCTTCTTGTCTCTGTAACCTTTCCACCTCAAACACACACACACACACACACACACACACACACACACCATCATAACACCCATTTCCTGTTGTTGCTTGTTTCTGGTACAAAACAGTTTCTAACATTCAATCATATTCCTAAACTCTAATAAACTGTAATAAAAGCTACGCTAACCATCTGTGCCTTTGAGCCTATTCATTGTACAGGAAATGCAAGTGTATCCTCCCTGGAACTTATGACCAATATCTCATGATTTCACACAAATCATAGCAATGAGCAATTATGTGCACTTTTAACACTGAGAATTCCCGATCTAGATAATAAAAATAGTTCTACAATGGATTAGTTTTGCATATCAATAAAATAATCAACGCACTACTTACTATTACTTGTTACTGCTTAATAATTAAATGAATAAATTATTGTGTTACTTTAAAGCATTTTAGGTGAAAGTAAATCTAGAAAATGTGAAAGAATGTTATGCTGTCATCCTTTTCTGCCTCATCTTCCTCCACCCACAGCGAGAGAGAGGGAGAGAGGGAGAGAGAGACACTCCCTCCCCTCCTCCCTGAATGGTCAGGCAGATGGGCGCCCAGGAGGAACACACTCAGTCTTTCATCCAGCTCAGTGAGAAGACTGAGCCACTGTATACAACAGACTGGGCCCTACATCATCTGGGTTTGTAGGAGGAAGCTGCAGTTGTGTTCCATTTATTAAAAATCTCCTTTCAAAACCCCCAAAATTCTGTCCGTCACACATAAAAAGCCATCCTGTTGAGATTTTTAAAATGCCTCTAACATAACTTTATGGGCAGGGTGGACCCAGGATTGGCAGAAGATAACGAAGGTAGCAGACTGGGCAGAGGAATTAGTCAAGGAAAAATAAAATCATATAATGAAAAGAGAAATAAACATAAGAAGTAAACATAGAAGTTTATTATTGAACTTGGAAACAGCAGCTGTGATCAATCATGTCTCAAGGCCTTGATTAGCAGATAGAGTTGTTCATGAATTTAAGATTCACAGTAGACCAGCGCAACAGATTTATGAGTTCTTTTACTCCTGACTGCGGTTCTGGTCAGCTGGGTCGCACTGTACTCCTTCGTCCTCATCATCAGTGTGTGTTTTTGTGCAGCTGCAAACAAGGATTGTGGGCTGACCGGTCACACTGTCGTCTTTGTTCTGCAGATGAAGAAAAACAGTCACAGTTCCACCAAAGAGAGACACACGCACGCACGCACAAACACAAACACACACACACACACACACGTTATGGTTGGTGTAACCTTTAGACTGGTAAGGGGGTTATAAATTCAAACTCAAAAAAATGTGACCATGCTTTTACTGCCACAGCCACAGATTTGGTGTCAGTCTGGAGAAGCCGCTGAAACAGTCGGCCATATGTGGACCCTTTTTTAAAAAGTCTTCAGTGATCAATATAAAACCTAAACTAACCTGTCTTCTTGCTTCTTGTGTTAGTTTTTGCACTTCTAGCTCTTTTCTTTGTTATTTGGAGGAACTGTATGAGGGGTGCGTTGTGTTTTGCAGCTATATCTCATTTTGGCTTTTCTGTAAGATAATTGTTTTCCTATATGCATGTTGACTGGATTTCTTTTTAAATTTTTGTCATGCTTAACATTTGGAAATTCACAAGCTACTTGATATTATATAAAGTAATTAAAATTAGCTTCAATTTACTAGAATCAACTTTTAAGTGATAAACACTTTAATGCAACAGTACCTATAATCTTGCCTAGTGTAGGCTACATTATTCTGAAATGGACCATTTTGAATTTTGATTCAAATAAATACTTTTGTATTATACTGTTTACTTTTTGGTCTGTTACCTATTACAAAAAATGGATTTTTGTAGTCCTTTACAGGATGTAATTTAAGCCTAGTTTATTCCTGTTTTCTTTTACAATTAGCCTACCACCAGCAGTGTGTTTAGCTGTTGAAAAAAGACAACAGAAGCAAAGAGGAGCAAGAAAGAAGAGAAACAGAAGGATAAAAGAAAGAGAGAAACTTCTCTTTTTTCCTTTCTATTGCTGTGGGTGTTCATCAGTTGATGTTCTCTATTTCCTCCCAACAGGTCTGGGGCGCGCGCACACAGGACACAGAGCTGCATCTGTTGAAGGCGCGCTCTGTCCACCCTGCTCCGACCACAGCCAACCGACAGTTGACGGAAGTCGTCGAACGGAGCCGAACAGAGCCGAACGCGACACATCCAAATTGAAGCTATAAATTGAACACCTAAAAGCTGACAAGCGACGAGAGTTATATCCATATAACTTTTTGATACCAGCTAACACGGTGACAACACAGCAGGGATGACGGCTCTAAGCAGCTGGGAGCTGTGCGTAAAGTACGCCCTCTTCATCTTTAATTTCGTCTTCTGGGTAAGTCATTACATTTTGAATAATAGTGACGAAGTAAACTCCTGCATGGGAAACTAGCGTTACCTTAAAAAACGGCTCGATTTATTTATGTCCAATGTAAGAGCAAAAAATGACACTTATGTGCATATTATTAGGCTTTAAGATCAGTGGAATATTAGTGGTTAAATGTAACTTAGAAAATGTACTCAAGTACTTTTCTGGTATTTCCAGTTATGTTGCTTTGTCCTTACTTTATACAATACAATTCAATGTTGCAATTCGTTTGACAGGGCATTTTGTTGGAATTTACATCTCTACAGTTTTTGGACTCAAGCCATTCTAATTGTTTTCAACAGATAACATGGATGGTGTGATTTGGTAGCCTAATCTGTGCAGCCATCTATTGTTGACCTTTTCAAATAGAGGACTTTCCCACCAGGAAATATATGACCAAAGTGAACTGCATAAGCGAATGTTACTTACAACATGTACTGTAGCTGTAAACATCAGATCAGTAGCCTACTCTATAGCCTAGGCTACTGCTAAATCATGAGAAATAAAGTGGGATTTATTCCCTGGAGACCTGCTGAGGAGAGCAGAGTTGACATTTTGGACCTTTTCAGGCCGGGTGTTGACATGTGTCTTGGGTGATCTGATAATTTGAAGTACAGGTGTGAATGCACACAAGATGCATTTAGGACACATTGAGATCTGATTGTTTAGATCACATTCAGAGGTGGTCTGGGCACATGGTTACATTCTTTTAGCAGTGTGTATGTGAATGTGTATGTGAATGTGTCCTGGACCACACTTTTGATGTTCTTTTCCAATGTTTGTCACTTTTTTTTTACATTTAACACAATGTTACACTGACTTATTAACTTTAGTTTACAGTTATTTTTGGAATTTATGGTCGATAAACCTCATTTATAGGAAATTATACCTAATGTTTGAGTTAGAAAAGCAGTAATTAGGAATTATTTAGACTAAAATTAAAGGAATGTATGTTGATGGATAATCACAGACTGGAATATGTCAACTTTTACTCAAGACTATTTAAAAACCACTTCGATTTATTTTTCAATGCTAGAAAATTGAATAACACACCCCAAAGTAGAAGAGCCAAAGAGTGTTATGTGGAATCAATCATGTTATTTTGGGTAATTAAAAAGAACATTGATATGGGAAAATGGGTCAGTTTGATCCAAGGACAACATGTGGGTTAAGCGCAGCGATCTCAAATCACGTGAGCTGGCTTCTCCACGACTTCTGAAAATTTCTAAAAGCCCGTAGCGATATATTAGAAGTGTGTCGAACATCTTGGGAAATTTGGTTTACCTTGAACATGCCAAGGAATAGATCGCGTCTGTACCGTTTAATTGCATCTTTAAATTTCCGGCAGACTAGTTATGGGGAGTGCATTGCTGCCAACCGCTAAATAAAAAAACAAGAAATTGATCTTTTTCCAACACAAAAGTGAAAGGGAGATCTCAAAATGAGTGGTCACTCAAGACACGTGTGGAGACGCAGGCTTGTGCCATGTCTGAACTGACGTAATATGTGCCATGTTAAAAATTGGCTTCACATGGGCACATGGTTGAGCTTTTCTGAACCAATCTTTAGACTGAAAATTCTGAAAAATACTGACTCGGGCCTGTGATTAAGGCCAATGTGTCCTGAAAGGGCCAAGAAATTGTGCATTCAGTCTCGCATTGCCAGACCTTCCTTCACAGTGGAGGAGGGTCTGGCGAGTCCACGCAGGATCCCGGAAACTTGCTCTGGTTTATTGACATTTCTTTAAACCAATCAGGCGCTATGCACGGTACGAAGCGGAGATGCCTCTGCAAAATAGCCTCAGGACGGAACTTGTTTTGGTGGAATGTGTGTTACAGAAAACTCAGATTGGACAGATAGTCCAGCTAGCAGACTCAATTAACCCTGCAGAGATCTGAGGAGCAGGTAACCATAGTCCTCAGAAATCCACAGGAGTTAAGAACACATTCACAGGGGAAGCGGAAGGTAACCGACATCCGGGCCAAGATGAGGAACATCCGGCGGCACCGGAACAATCCCAGAAATGAAACGTCGACATAGACTATTGTCCAATCGATGCTTCTTCACCATTGTTTTTCTTCCACCACCTTCAAGTCCCTCCTTTTTCCTAAAGCCTTCTCTTTGGCTCAAGTTTATTTCACTACCTTTTGGGTTTTCTTCCCTCTACAACCATCTCACTTTTCTCTTTATCTCCTGATTTTTAAATCATTATGACACAAAGATCCAGTCTGGAGATGCACACAGGTTGCAGCATGAACAGTAGCATATCTGTCAAACTAGATAGGTCTTGGCAGAGAAGGGAGAATGAAGGGAGAAGGCAAAGAGAGAGAGAGTGAGAGATGGGGGGGAGGATTTAGCAACTCGGACACAAAGCTAGTGTTGTTGGTTTGACTGGATCCACTGGGAGAGGAGAGCAGCTCGAGTTACCTCAGCAAACAACATGAACCCAGCCCCGGGACGCGCGTGTGTTAACATACCTGTGTACCATGTCTCTTCACCCTGTTACTATCTGCTTCTCGTTGGCCTTAAATTATTCAAAACTAGGCAGAATATTGTTTTCACAAGTTCTCTTGACTTTTAATTTGTTATTCATTATTCATTAAAGAAAATCAATAACTCCTCTCTCTTCCTCTCTCTCTCTCTCTCTCTCTCTCTCTCAATGCCAGTCCCTCAACAGTTTTTTTGCATACTTCCCAGAAGTTAATTTAAATAATCAAGTTATTGTTATGAATTAACACATAAACATGATCATTATTAACTCAAAATGTGAGGCTTTGCTGCTTTTTGCTGTTTTAAAATAATTGGAACTGATTATCTTTTGAATTTTTAAATGCTTGTGAATTGGTTGGTGAATTGGTTAAGTTTCACCCGTGGGACGCTGGTTCGTACCTGAAAATCTGCATCCCATATTTCCTCATATTAACGGCTTCTTTTTATTCTTCTTTGGCTTTTCACCAGACTAGACGCTGCAGTGGCATATTGCTGCCTTCTATTTATTAACAACATTGGCTTTACTTATTCATATCTTATTATAAAGACCAAGACCAATAAAGATTTTTTGGGGGGGAGTTTAGACCTTTAATACCACAGGACAGATGAAGACGTGAAAGGGAATGACACGCAGCAAAGGGTCACAGGTCAGAGTCAAACCCACGGCCGCTGCATTGACGCACAAACCTCCACATATGTGCGCCTGCTCTACCAACCGAGCCGACCCGGCCACCCATCAACTTTATGAACGTATAGTCCAACCATCCGAATTCAGAATGGCTCATATCTAAAAAGGTTTCACCAGCGGCTCCTAGATCTCTAAAAAGCTTCCTCCTTTGTCGTGAGCAGTTCTTGTATTGGATCAAGACATGTTTCCGCTCCACAATCACATTTTCCCAATCAGAGGTTTAACAAGGTTGAAGTAACTGAATCGTGTAGGCAAGATTGCTCTTTGCGTTCTCCACTTTATCCTGAACCTCAAAGTAGTCCCTTCCCTATCCCACTCATCCCATGTTTTCTGCCACATTTCTTTTATTGACTTGTTAATGATTAAAACACACTCTGCTGATCCAAATTTAACTAACTCCTTCTCAGGCTTATATCCTCATATCCTTGGTACTAATTAACCTGCTTGTCAATTGCATTCACCTGCTCTGATTTACACCTCCAGAGTCACCTGTTGTTCCATTGGAACAGATATCCCGCCCACACCTCTTTACTCCTCCTCTCTCCACCTAGTCCCTCCCTCACTGACTTCCTCAGTATACCCAGGTGATCCTTGCAAGGGCGTGGTTCACAAAAGAAATCTTTTCCCTCAGTGCTTTCCCTTCCTCCTACAAAGAAGACAGTTTAACTCTGGAACCGAGAGCACTCGCGTTTGGACTTTCTTCATAAAAACCTCTAAATCTTGATCTCGGAGCCATGGGGGCACTGCAGTGTGTCAAATACATTGTGTTTGGGTTCAACTTTCTCATCTGGGTATGTAGTGCCACTTACACAAGGGTAGTTGTGGTTGATACATGACACTCTGGGTGATTTAAAGCTTGTCTTTTAGGGGATTTGGCTGCTTTCTTTTCAGGTTAAAAGAGGCTTTAGTAATTTCCAAAGAAGTAAAATATGCTTTAAATCCTTTAGTTAGTTTGAGGTCTTTATTGCGTGTTGTTTGCAAGGAGAGGCTGCTTTACTTTTGTTTATAAGGTAATTGCTGGTTAAAAACAACATGGTGATTTCAATCACGCTCCAAACCACTCTGACAAGATTCTTGACTATTACCCTTACTTGAGAATAACAAACCTGTTCTGCTAGACCGCATTGTTCAAAAAAAATAATACAGCTAAAATAATTACTTGAATCCTGAGTTTTTTTGCTCTGAAAATGTATCCTCCTGGTGAAAACTAGCTGTTGACTGGGTAATTAGATTCACCTGCTGTCTTCTGGACCACATTGTTCCTTCAGGTAGGTCTATGTCGGGTCAACTCGATCTACTACTCTGACAGAACAGTGCCTGGCATGACGCTAAAACATGCCAGGCACTGTTGGTGGACATTTTCCTACCAAATTATATATGTATGATATGTGGAATCAGCTGTGCTTCAATCAGATATATGATGTAGTGACACATTTCAGAAATGTATACATAGCATATTGTTTTGAGAAATTGAAATAAAAACCCTGGAACTGCCAGTAATATGATTGGATGTTAGTCAGCTCGTAGCCAAACAGCTGATGGATGAGATGGTGATGGAATGATGCAGCTCAACTAATGCAACTTGTTAGTTTCATTATCTTAACCCTCCTTACTATTTTATGTTTCCCTGTACTTACAAAAAGTATGGTTTAAAACGTATATGCATACTGTAACTTCCCCTAAATTTTATAATAACTGGTAGAATATTAAGAACATAAGGTAAAAAGGTGAGCTGGCTAGTTAATTGTTTAATAGATTAGTTTAGTCTATAAATCGTCAGTAAACTTCCCAAAGGCCAAAGTGATGTCTTTTTGAAGTGCTTTTTTGAGTCCAAAAACTAAACATTTAAATTTGTCACATTTGAGAAGCTAATACCGGAAGAATATTTTTGCTCTAATGCTTTAAATACTTGTGGTACCACATTGGTTTTGATTCAAGTACCATATACATCCTGCAGCAAAGCCTTTTCTGCTAAATCTTAATGTATAAGCGCAAAAAAGATGAATTCCTTAATGCAAGTGTCTGAAACTAGGGTTAGCTAATGAAAGTCAGGAATTACTGGAGCCACTTCATTGTTTTCGAATATTACCTTCCAGTTTTATTTATGTCTGTATTTAAACATCTGTGCAGTCCAAGTCTGGTCTAAGAAGAATCTAGGGTTTCACATCTGCAGTAGGGGAAAAAACATTGTGGGGTGTTTTTGGGAAATGGTTGAAAGTTACTGTTTGTGTATTTTGCACCAAGATTTACTCCAAAATACCCACACTGCTTGCTGTTATTACAGTGATTACGTGTTTAGTGTTGGAACAACACACAGACTGTTAGTTCGTGCTTAATGACTGTTTTGACTGTGTGTGTGTGTGTGTGTGTGTGTGTGTGTGTAATGATGGCTGGGGGGGGGGGGGGGGGGGGGGGGTTAAATGAGATGACAACTGAAGGAGTAGTCTGATTTAGAGAGAAGGGTAAACATCAGATTAGATTGGTTTATTCTAAAATGTAAGCACTGAGTTGTAAGCGAAGGGGGTCATTGTAAAAAAAAAAAATAAAGGCAGTGGGCATTTGTTGAGGCTTATAAAAACAGTCTAACATCTCGGCACTAATTCAGTTCTGTTGTTGCACCGGTAATGGCGTCCAGAGTGCCTTTTGTGGTCTAAAGGAACTAATGTGGACCTCAAAGGACAGGTCTGTTTCATTCAGGATTATTTTAAGATTGCTCATCGCTGCATCGACGAGAAAAACGCACCAACTCTCCTGAGTGTGTTTACTGTACGTTGTATATCCATGTATCAATCGGAACACTCACTTCCTGTTTTCTTGTCTATTTATCTTTTAAATTGGAGAGCATATTATGAAAACAAGATGCTATCAACTGCTAAAATAAACTAGTTTCCAAGACATGGTCTGTGCAAAATACTGCTCTGATCACTGTTCAGATGGCAAGATTTTTTGTGTTAGGTTAAAACATCTAGGGCCTATTTCCTAAATGGGACATTTGTGCATATATTAAAGGAAAACGCCACTGTTTGTAGAAATAGGTCTCATCACGGTCTCCCCAGCTGTAGATAGGTGGGCCAACTCATTCTTTGTCTCTGTGCATGCATTGTTTTAGTTCGTTGCAACACCGGCAGCGCCACTGCTAGTTAAGTCAGCGTAGTAATTGGAATCCTATGTTACCAGTTGGCATGTTGTATAGCCAACAAAAAGGCGTCTAGTCTTGAAATGCATAGCAAGTTGTACTCATTGTGAATATGCAGGCCACATGAAGTAATTAAGTTTTTATTTTTTTTATTTTAGTTTTGGCTCACTTTTACTCACAACATGCTAACCGGCGTTGGCCCACCTATCCACCCTACCCTAAAGCTAGGGGAGACCCTGATAAGCCCTATTTCAACAAACCAAGTCTTTAAAAGCTCAGCAGGCCGTCACACCTGCATCAGTTGAAATGTAGCTTAGTTAAAGTGGGTTTTACGCTTCTTAGTAAAACTGGGTTGAACTAGACAAGTTGGTTAAGAAACTTACGTACTGTATATACTTCAATTTTACATTTTACCTGAGCAGGTATGAGGCACATCTTAACTGTCATGATACCGAAGTGTCCGCTCATTACTGTGCTGTACAGTTACTGTTGACACTAGTGTGATTTAGTTTTATGTTGTATTCTCTTGAGAATTGCTGCTCAAAACACACAACCGCAACTGTGACTGTTTTTTGTTGACTCAAAGTGAATTTCTTTAAAAAAATGAAGTTATCCAGAGACATTTGCTGATGTTGTTACGGTTTGTTTGATACTCACTTTAAAGTACAACAGAAGTGATCATAAGTGATTCTTGAAGTAGGCTATTCACAGGGGACAGAGACAAACGCTTTGTACAACATGTTAACTAGGTCAACTGTGATCTAACACAGCCCGTTATTTTCCCAAAAATCTTATGGCACGCTTTATTTCAGTCACTAGTGGCTTTCTTTCCCATTGTACCCAAATGCTGCACTTCATGAAATCTCATTTTCGACCATGTTTTAATGCAGTTGACTTAGTATGCCGCAACTTGTGTGTGTGTGTGTGTATGTTTCAACAGTCTTGAACATGATTATTAGTAGAGTGTACGGTAAATACACCGAACGCAGTCCTTGTCAAGGCCACAGTAACTCAAACTTTGACAAATGTAATCCAGAGTTAAGCTGCAGTTTAAGCTTGAGGATCATTTTGAAGATTTAATAGATGATGTGTCTGAGGAACTCTGACTACACTTATCACACTGAGTTTATTCCTAATTCCAGAAGGTGTTAACTTTAGGTGTGGTGGTGAATAAGCAGCCTTGCTCTGCCATCCTCCGTACTACTAGAACCAACTTCCTTTTGACTCCCAGTGACTTCTAAATAGTGTAAATGTGTAACTGCGGTACTTATCTGGATATTTGAAAACACTACTTTTTTTTTTTTTTGTCTTCAATTGATTTATTATGGGAACACAGGACTCCCCTGGATAACTTATATAACTTATATTTGGCACACGGTACTAAACTGTACAACACCCAAGAGCGTCTGTCAATTGTTGCTATGGAGAGAAAGCCATTCATCATGGATTGGAGTGGTAGCAAATTTAAAACTCTTTATTGTTGTATTTGGGGATAAAGCATGAAGCCATAGTAGCTGAAGATGGACATGCCTCATGCAAGGGAATATCTCTTAGTGATTCTTAGAAGCAAATTTCAAAGTCCACGGGGAAACCGACCCCATGGATTTGTACAGTATTACAGCATCCTCATTGTTTGACTCTGCTTATTTCAATCTCACTGTAAAGCTGATTACTGTTAATTGCTTTTATTATATTTCATGTATTTATTGGTAGAATTGGAAAAAAGTCCGTAAGAACGTTTTTAGCAACATATGAAGTTGCTGGTTTTTCCCAGACTGGTATTCCAGATAGGCTGCTGTGGTTGGGTGCACATTGTTGTGATGAAGCGCGTGTCCACTGATTCACGGTCATCCCAGGATCTCACACATACCTCCTGTTGCACAACAACACAGACGTCAGCTTTCCATTGTTATTTGGTTGGTAGCGAAGAGTAGATAAACTTGTGTTTTGTGGTTGCTGAGGAGATATTGAGTCATTCCAGCGGGCTTATTATCACTGTGGTGAGCACAGAGGGAGACACACACACACACACACACACACACACAATATGACTATCCGTTATCTACTCATTTATGTTATCCATTATCTGCTTATTTGGTTATGTATAACTAATAAAGTGGTGGTCTTGATAAAGATCCATAAATTCTTGGCAGAATAATGTAAGAATACCTGGAAAATAAAATCCACCATCACCGATTAAAATAACTGAGTAAAAGGTGTTGGGTATTCAGGAGACTTTGTGGAATGTGAGAACACAAACCTGCATAGAATTAGTGTGTCGTCCTCACGGAGCTGCCAGCATGGCTGTAGACTCTTAGTCCTTTATAATGTGAAATACAGATGATGTCTTAAATGTGTTTTTTTTTTTTCTTCTTTTTTTTCTTTTTTTTTTTTTTTTTTAAAAGCGCATTATCCTCAATGAATCCGTGTTCACACACATGACTTGAAGGTGACAGTGAACTGTATAATTCCCCAGGGAGTCTGACCCTTCCATACATGTCCTCTTTCTTTCTCATTTAGCTGGCAGGTACAGGGGTGCTGGCTGTGAGCCTGTGGCTGCGATTTGACTCGAGGACAGTAGGACTGTTTGAAAGTGAGGACTCACCTACAGTCTTCTTCACTGGTAAGGCCATTGCAAAAGTCTTTTTTTCTTTTCTTTTTTTTTGTGCTGCTGCCCCACGTCTGTGGAATGCCCTCCCTGACGCCTTGAGGGCACCTCAATCCACTGAGTGTTTTAAAAAAGGCCTTAAAACATTTCTTTTTAGCAAAGCTTTGGTCCCTTTTAGATGTTTTTCATCCTCTCTTCTAAGAATAGCTTTATTTTCTTTTTTTATTCTTTCTTTGTTTTATTCTCTTTTACCTGTAGCACTTTGAGATCTATTGATGTGCATTATAAATAAAATGTATTATATTGGCAATACACTACTATCTTTGAACCCAGCGTATAATAACTAACACACATTGTGGTCTGTCCTTATTGGGACAATGTAAAGTCTTCCTGTTAAATCAGCGGTGGAAAAACATCCAAACTTGCATGGCAAAATCTGTTAAATTGAAGTGTTTCTTAAAGGTCCCATGACATGGTGCTCTTTGAATGCTTTTATAGACCTTACTGGTACTCTAATACTGTATCTGAAGTCTCTTTTTATATGGACCTTAATGGTCTCCTAATACCGTATCTGAAGTCTCTTTTTATATGGACCTTAATGGTCTCCTAATACCATATCTGAAGTGTCTTTTTATACAGACCTTAGGGGTCTCCTAATGCATATCTGAAGTCCGTTTCCCAAAATTCAGCCTTGGTGCAGAATAACAGCCACTAGAGTTAGTCCCACAATCGGCTTTCCTTTGTATGTGCCATTTCTGAGTCTGTAGCTTTTAAGGTGGGGTGGTGGCCTTGGCCACTTTGCTTGTTTGAAAGCCATGATGTCTCTCTCATGGGTGGGCCAAATTCTGAGTGGGCAAAGCAGAGAAAGGTGAGGTCATAAGGGGCAAGGGAAAGAGCTAAATTGGAAATGGTTAACAACCTTGCCTTTTTAAACAGAAGTGTAGCCAACATTTGTCTGTATACATGGGGATCAATGTCAAACTGCTGTGCTTTTTGAGTTTTGACCATATTGTGTCTCTTGTACCTTTTTTTTAAAGAGACGTCTTTGTGGTCCTCACTATAATGAAACATGCAAGTGCTTCATGTACCACACTGCCAGTTGGACAGTTGAGGCACTACACTTTTGGATTGTTAATCAGCCGTTTGGCACAACAAAAATAACCCGTGGATGTTTTGTGGATACAGTCCCAAGTATCCTGTATTTGTCAGCTGTGACCTGATGGACAGGCTACAAAAAGAAACAACCTGAGATAGCGAGCTGGGCTGCAGGGCGGGAGGGGCAACTGAGGCCAAAGTTAGTCCACAGCGAGGCGGCTCCTCCGGCCTGGCAGAGCCCTCCACACATAGCTGTCATTCTTCACTGTATGACAGGGACGTCTTTGTTTCTCCTCCTTTTGTGTTCTCTGAGGAACTTGCAGAAAGCCCCCCCCCCCCTTCACTCTTTGTGTTTTGCTACCATCAAACTGACAAGTGAAGTGGGTAGTGAGGCGACAGAGGATTGTTCTGAAACTTAATAACAGCTAGGGAGGAGGACTATTTGTGTGTTGTGTGGTTAATGTATCCATGACATCAGTGCTGTGGTTATCCTACATTCATATATTTTTTTAACTTTTTTTTTGTGATTCATCATTATGACAGCCACATCAAATCACAAAGATGCTCTGTCTTTAACGAGGGCTCTAAAATAATTGTTCCAACTTGTTTTGTTTGTTTGGAAATTCACATAGAAGCGTTCCACAGTAATTTATGACTTGTTGATGAGATGTTTTGCTGATTATGATTCATAACCACATCCAGAAGAAAAGCCTAAAAACACATTTTGAGTTCACTTCTTGTGTATCTGCTTGGTTTGAGTAGCATCAGTACCCTGAACTCAACTAGCTTCGACGCTACATGCAAATGTCTGATTGAAGTTGACATACGAGAAGCAGAAGAGGATGAGCTGTAGGCAAATCAGAAGTACAATGTGTATTGTTGTTCATGATAAAGCATACGGGTACAAGAAATGTCAGTATGTACGTAGTCTCATTGCCAGACCTTCCCCCACAGCGCTCCAGAGGAGGGTCTGGCTAGTCCACACAGCAGTCCCGGATGGGGAGAAAAACATGCTCTGCTTTATTGGCATTCCTTTAAACCAATCACAATCATCATAGCAACGGTGCCTCTGCAAGATATCCTCGGGGGGGAACTTGTATTAGTATAACGTGTGTATGTATATTAGTTGTGCAACAGAAAACTCAGATTGGACAAATAGACTAGCTAGCTGTCTGGATTTACCCTGCGGAGATCTGAGGACCAGTTAACTAGTCTTCATAAATCCACCCGAGTTTAACTCAAAGAAAACAAAAGTGTCGGACATCCGGCTGAAATGAGACAACTGGTGGAGTTTCTGGCGGCACCTGAACAATTCCAGAAGTGAAACGTTGTCCTTATGGAAGACAATGTAGGTAACCTAGCAACAAGTGGCTGAAGTGATTGACTTGACCATTGGGGGGGGAAAAAAACATCAACCTTCAGAGTATATGTAAAGCAGAGCAGCTACATCACACGAGTAGTGGAGGGAGTATTCACACCCTACACATTAAAAGTACTAATATCACACTGTAAAAAAAACGAGTAAAGGCCTGTGTGGTAAGCATTACAAAATGTGCTTACAGTATTAAAAGTACTCTTAATACAGATTTAATAAATACACTGGAGGGAAAACAGCAAATCAGCATTTGTGCTGGAATCATGAAATGCATTTAGCAATAAATCCAAATGGTTTAAAAATTCTGTCGACTTATTTCAGTAATAGGCCTACTGGTGTATACTGTTGGGTAGTTTAATTTCTAATAAGGCGTCATATTTCATAAGCTCGGTTTTTATCAAATATTAACTTATAAAATAACTAATGCTGTTGGATAAATGTAGGGGAGCTAAAAAATACAATATTTTCTTCCTGAAGTGGAGTAGAAGAGAAAGTGGCACGAGAAGTAAATAATTGTTGAAATTTGAGGTACTTGAGTAAATGTACACAGACCTCATTTGCCGGCATCTTCTCTCTGTCCATTCAATGATTTTGATCAGTTACTTTAAAGAGTGACTTTCTTTATCTCAAAGTATCCTGCAGTGCCCTGATATTAAAACCATATCTCCACAATGTGTCTTGTTCTGTAGGTGTGTACATCCTGATTGCGGCGGGGGCTCTGATGATGGTCGTGGGCTTCCTGGGATGCTGCGGAGCCATTAAAGAGTCGCCGTGCATGCTGGGATTGGTGAGTCATTCTTTCTATTCAGTGATGGAAGAGATTTGTTTTTCTTGGACCATGAAGTTTGGTTTAAATTGATGTTGGCGGGGCTGATTCAACCTGGCGGCATGGATACTATGAGTCTTTCACTCATTGTTGGAAGACATAATACATTAAATGTTTTAAACTGGTTGATGTCTAATATTAGACAATTGTTTCAAACCAGCTTTTGCAGTGTTTTTATTTTTTTTGTATTCTCAGTTTTGAGGTGTGCGCGTTGGCCCCCTGCTACATAGTTACCCACAATGCCCTTGTCAGGATGGGTGTGAAGAGGCCCTTGTGTGATGAAGACTAATTCCAGTTTCAGTCACAAGTACTAGAAAATGATGTAATCAAAGGGAAGATCAAGACCAAACAAAGACTAACTGATCACAAGCTGACCTTCACACCCACTGACAGACGGACACATTCTGGTTGTTCATAGCAACGAAAGTGAAACTTATTATAACTGTCCATTGTTGTCCTGTTTAGAGGATAATAAACGACTGTGCAGTGTTTTGGCTACTGATAAACCTTCAAATTCATGGAAATGTCCCTTAAACGAGCGTTCCTGGGTCATCACCTTGGTTTGGACTGTACACAGGCACTGCAGCTCAAGGTTGACACCAAAACTTAAGAGGCGGCTGTTTTCCACTGTTAGATTTTGTGCCTTTAACCATATCTTACAGAAACATACAAAACTAAAGGTTTGGAAACACCATTAGAGCTCATAACAAAAATTCTCATTCTCATTTTAGTTTTTCCTCTTCCTGCTCCTCATCTTTGCTGTGGAAGTTGCTGCTGGGATCTGGGGCCTCTCCAACAAGGACAGGGTACGTACACACACACACACACACACACACACACACACGGCAGAGTTGGCATTCAATCAGCAATTTAAACGGAGGTTTTTCTTTGTGTCTTCAGGTGGTGGAGGACGTTACGGAGTTCTATAAGCAGACCTACAACAACTACAAAGACACCAAACAGGATGCGCTGAAGGAGACTCTGCGTCTCATCCAGTTTGGAGTAAACTCACACACGCTTTTCCTCAATTTTTCTCGATTTTGGTGCTACTATTTTCTGGAATTGTAAATCTAATTTTGTTCACACATTCACTTATCCTATCAAGATGAATTATAAAAACTTTGATCCTGTAACTTTTCCTTTAGTGCCATCATTAGGTCAAATTTATTTCAACACTTTGGTTTATGACCAAAAATCTGCAAAACTAGGGACATTCCCATCAGCCTTTAGTGTACTTTCTGTTTAGTACGAATTAGCAAAGGTCAGCATGGCTGTAGACTCTTAAGTCTTGTTTTCTTTTTTTTTACTTTGTGTTAGCTTAACATTGTAGAGTTTTGCTACTATGTGTCTTTTTATTCTAAAAAGCACGTTGGTAGTTTTATTTTATTTTATTTTTTTAATTTTTATTTAACCTGCAGTATAACATCGCTCTTCAGACTTAATTTTTAGGTAATTACATTTTGCCTTTTTTACATCCAGCAAAAAAAATAAGAGATGACACAGCTTTACATGCACTTGTTTTTTTCCTTTTAGTATTTAATGTTTAGTTTAAGATTTAAAGTAGGTGTGTTTGCTAATAAAGCCATAAGAACACATCTGCTAACACTGTCAAATAACTAATCGACTGAGTCGTTGGAACTGAAGTTGCGGTTCCTCTTCACAGCTGGGCTGCTGCGGCCCCACCGGGACGGTGATTGATGCTGCCAAAGATATCTGCCCCCAGCAGGAAGGACTGGCGGTCCTCATCACCAAGGTAACAACATGCAGGACAAAGTTTCTGACTGACTGAGGGTCACATGGAGACAGAATATTGGTGGGGTTTTACCGCCGTAATAATTCAATACATTTATTTTTGTTTTATGAATGAACATCTATCTGAAAATGTATACTTTAATTCAGTTGATTTGTACCTGTGTTTTTAGATTTCACTATGAATGCATTTTCACACGTCTTTCCTTGCTGCTGTTCTATCAGAGTTGTCCGGCTGCCATCGACGAGATGTTCAACAACAAACTGCACATTATTGGCGGGGTCGGCATCGGTATCGGTGTCATCATGGTGAGTCTGTAGATGAGCCAGAAACCTAAATCCTGAAAAGTCTAAATGGAAATCTAGACACAAATGAACTCTTGCATAACCTTTTTTTTTTTATTATTAAAAAAAAATAAAAAACCTACTTTATCTTGTAACTTGATTAATCCTTCTTTATATTGCTGAATAAGATGATTTTAAATGGAACAAATGTACAAGAATAATCTAAATTCATAGCCAGCATGGCATTAAATCAAGTGTTACTTGTTGCACACCGGGTGAAACGAAAGGCTTTCAGCCCTAGGGCTGGATACCAAATTCAAATTAATTTTTTTTATTTTTATTTTTTTTATTAAGTTGAGATTGAAAGATACCTTGTCATTAAATACAAAATTGCAATACCTAAGGAGCTCCTTGATGTCAGTGAGCCACTAAGCATGCTTCTAGCAAGATCTAATGTTTTTGATTGCGTTTGACGAGCTGCAGTGTGTCAGAATTCAGATGGTCTCTGGTGTGAAGGTTTTCTGAGAGCCACATTTGACAAGCGGAAAGCTTTTCTCCTTCACAGGATGCATGTATGTGTAAACCACATCTTAGCGTCAAACTCTGCACATACAAAATTCTGCACAGTAAAACTCAGAACATCTAAGTGGTGTAAGAAAAAGCTACACACATTTTTGAGAGGACTTCAATTGAGGGAGAGGTTGACTATTATTGTGATAATGCACAATCTAATTTTCTTTCACAATAATTGCAGCATGAAAATGTTACACATGCACATTGCTAGTCGCAAGTAATGTAAGGGGTGGCATTAACTCAGTTTTTAAGGAGCTAGGTTGGGTACCGGAGGGTGCTGCACTATTGTCTCATATCCTAATTTCTTTTATACATTTGTATAAACATTGTCGTCTTTGCCAATTACCTCCTTTATTGTAATATATGTAAATGACATGGCTCACAAGTCACAATCATGATGACCACTGCTCTGTAATATGCACATTACATGTTTTCATGTTTACCAACATTTGTATTAATTTTAGCTAAAAGGAAAAATTGTAATGTGGTTTTAACCCTGCATATTCCTGTCTCCTCCTACACAGATCTTTGGGATGATCTTCAGCATGATGCTCTGCTGTGCCATTAAGAAGTCCAGAGACTTTGTCTGAACAACCCCCCCCCCCCCCCCCCCCCCCCCCCCTTCCCATCTTTAACTTATGTCCTTACTTTAACAACCTTTCCTTTTTGAGATTATATCAGTTTAATAATAACGCTCGTCCCTTTAGTTTACTGATCGGGTCCATACGGGATGAACACACCTGTGAGAGTATGGGACCCTCTTAATGTTTTGGCTCTTTTCCACTCTGGGCACACATGTAATCTCCCTACAGAGGAATGTGGACAACGTTTTTATTTATTTTTATTTTTATTCTGGTACACAACATAACAAATGTACATCGGACTTTTCATCACAACACAGAACTAGTCGATCTGAAGGGAAAAGACACTGACTGCTGCCCTCTGGAGGACAATGAAGATAAACTATTAACTCTTATAATATCCATTCAGATGATGTAAAATGTATTAAAAGTTTGCCTGTGGTTGGTTTCTAATCTGACCAGCTTTGCGCTGCTAACTGAATTTTATTTTTGCTTGTCGCTGAAATGACATGTTTTGATTAAGCAGAAGTGATTTATATGAAAGTATTTGGATGAAAGCTGTTTAAACATATTTGAAATGCCAAATAAATAAACTAATTAACACTGACTTGTGGTAAACTGACTTTGTTTAAAAAAAATTTAAAAAATAAATAAATGGGGGGAAAAAAAACTTTAAAAAGTCCAAACCTTTCATATTAACAGTTTTCAGAGAGGACTGGGAGAAAACAATTACACTGTCTTCACTCAGTGACTGATTATTTCAAGCGACATTGTCCTGTTAACCAAAAGTTGAAAGCCAGTTGTTGACTTCAGGAGCGTAACATTTGTTTAGTGAGCAGGAATCATTTTTTCATTTGTAGCTCCTTTAAATACCCATTTTCCTCAGAGGGCTTTTCAATCTGTAGTACTTACTATAATCATGTTTCCTTTAGGATGAATTGTTAAAAACTTTAATTTAGTGCCTTCATCAGGTCAAATTTTTCAGTTCTAAACAAAATACCTGAAAAACTGACTACATTGAATTTAAAAAAATGTTGGGACTTTTGACAGGAAAGAGGATCAAGAGGACTCGGCCTACATCACCTGCACACGTTCTACCAGGTGAGCTAGAGATTACCCAAATACATTTTATTTTATGGTAATTATCAAATGTGAGTATGCAAATATCTTAAATGAAGATGGTTAATGTTGTCACTGGGAGCATGCTGAGATTAGCATTTAGCTCATAACGCCACTGTGACAAAGGTGGCAGTGCAGACATGTCTGTGATTAGATCTGCATCACGAAATACGCTGATCATTTGACCTTTTTATAACCATGTATTATTTTGAACAGTGGTGACACATGAGTATGTTTTGGGGTCATTTCCTTGAACGGCTGCTTTAACACCTCCAGCTAAACTGACAACAGGAATTGTTCTCACATTAAATGGAACATGAAGTTAATCAGGACTTGTTTTAGAAGGTTGACAGCAAAACTTAAGAGGCGGATGTTTTTCAGGGTTAACATTTTCTGCATTTAACCTTAAAATGTTAGTTTCCCTATTAGATCTCATAAAAATTCCCATGAGATACAGTACACGATGATTGTATTACTTTTCACATAGTTATGAGATACTATGTCATAAGAGACATAGTTTTGCTACTTTATCCTCATTATTAAATAAGTCTGAGATGGTTAGTTGACAGTGACCAAGCCATAATTATGAACCGATCAGATATCGGCCCCGATATTGGGAAAATAGCTTGATCGGAAAAGTTAACAGATCCACAAGCTGACCCAGTTTTTAGTTTTTTTTCTCCGTTGCAGCATATCTTACGTCATTAGTCAGCAGCACGTGTGTTGCATGCTGGAGGAGTTAACCGTTAAGCAACATGGAGCGAGCCAAAGCGTCTGCTTTGTGGAGATATTTCACACTTGCCATGCCGACTAGTTCGTCGGCTGTTTGCAATGTCTGCAAAGTAAATGTTCTGAAGGGCAGTGGTAGTACTGCAAAGTACAATACTACCAATGTAATCAAGCGCATCGAAAAGCAACATGCAAATTAAATGGAATACATCTGTTATTTTGTCTTAGTAAGGAAAGTAATGATTAGTCAGGAAAGTTTAGTGCCTGTAGTCTCTTCCACATAGTGGAAGGTAGAAGGTGGAAGGCATACAGTTTATTATTAATTCTACAACGGTATTGGATCGGTATCGATAGATACACAAAGCCCCGGTATCGTATAGGGACTGAAAAAGTCGGATTGGTGCATCCCTAGTTTCCTTACCCAGGAAATGTTCATAAATAGACTTGAATTGATGTCATTAGTTGCACAATCATTTAAATTTCCACATCGTCCCAAAAAGTCTGAATCAAACTCTAGTCTTTACTTTGCCTTTCCACTGTAAACGTGATCACCCAGTTAAAAAAAAAGCAAAGAGGCAGCCAGATTACATAATTGTTTATTTCATTAAAGACATTTAAAAAAAGTAAAGCATGGCTTTGACAATCCTAAAGTCTTGGCGAGGTTGACTTCCTGGGGTTGGTGTCAGCACTAAGCTGGTTGCCACTGTGTGGTCAGTCACATGTTTACTGCCGGTCGACGTTACCAAAGCTACAGTTGGCAAACCAGGAAACAAATGCCACAAGAAAATACCAAAGACTCGGGTGATATTCTATATGTCTACAGTTTTGAAAGACGGACGGACCCTTTGTTGGTTGTTAATCTTTTCATGGAACTGTTGACAATAAGACAAATACAGAATAACAGCATCCATTAAGATCTAACTTTGACAAGTTTTCTTTAAACAGCTTGGCGTGTCAGAGCCCAAACCTGACACCAGAATTTGATATTTGGTGGTGTCCATCTCCAAAGGTCCGAATGTCTCATCACTGAGCTGAAACAGTCGGCCGATAAGTGAATTGACTGATTGATAAATCAATATAAGCCATTTATTTTAAAGCATGAATAACAAGAAATCTCTGTTCCAGCTCCTCTGTTTTTGCTGCTTTTCTTTGACAATAAATTGAATGTCTTTGGGTTTTGGCCTTTTGGAACTATAGGAAAAAAACACATCAGAATTTGAAAAAACTGTTGAGCACTTTGCTAACGTACAAACACCTAATTAGGAAAACAATCTGATTAATTCATGATAATGCTGCAGCCAGATTTTGCTGACTTTGAAATTACTTAATTCCACTCCACAAAATAGTCCAAGAGACCCACTCAACGTAAGTGCAAACGTGCATTTGGAGACAGAGCCCAGCTTTACGTTTTCATTTCTGTTTGACTTGCATAATGAGGGTCACTAAAGCAGCTACATCTGTAAACGAGTGTTTTTCTAACTGGCAAACATCCAAACCAAACCGGTTCTTAACAATGTGAACGCTTTGAGCAAAACAGCCATAAGATACCAAACGTTTCCAACGTTTATTCATCATTCTTGATGTAAAAAGAAAGAGAAATCAATTGTAAAGATGGTTCTGGAAGAGCCCCGCTTAGATTTGTGAATGGCAGAATTATTAGTGCAAAAATTTAGACGTCAGACACATCAATGTGATATAAAAACTTGTAACGATGCGTGAAAAGATCTGGTGTAAAGTGCAGCTTCAGTGTAAAGCCCGGTTCATTTTCATTGGTGCAACAGCTGTGTGCCTGTGTGGGTTAGGGGAAAGTGTTCCTCAACCAATGCTGAGTGCAGGAATTGGCAGTCAGTGTAAGTCAGTTTCTAAAAATCCTCTTAGCAAAGACTTGATGTGGAAAATGAATTAAACCATGATACCATAATAAGCTAAAAAAATATAAAGCAGTGACAGAAAGAAAACAAAAAAACATACACACTTTTGCATATATTTGCCACAGAAGCCTGAAGCTGCTTGTGCTATTGCTGTGTTAGCTAGTTTGTGCTACAGTCTACAGTAATGAATACTGCTTCATTCAGTGTGTTTACATGCAAACAATCTCCATCCAGGTTAAAGGAAAAATCCACCCCAGTAAAATCTGAACAAGTATTGGCAAATGTAGCAGTTGTTTTTGTGTAAGTGCAAACTGTAAAATAAAACCAGTTTGATAGCAGAAAATAAAAAACAATTGTCAGTTATGAAGTTCTTCACTGATTCAAAAAGTGAGAGGAATTCAAAAGTGTAGAATGAGAGCTGGGCGATATGGAAAAAAATCTAAAATCACAATATTTTTGACCAAATACATCAATGGCAATACTGTGGCGATATTGCAGTGTTGTCTATTGGTGCTTTCTCAAAATATTTAGTTTTGATAAATAATCACCAATACATGTGGATACAATGACTAAGTGGGTAAAGGCAAATAATGAAACTGCAAGTAAGTCTTAAAACCAAGAAAAGAGAACACCTGTCTTATCGATTAGAGAATACCCCAAATTTAAGACTATTTCTAGTCTCATATTGATACCTGTATCTTATCAATATATTGCCCAGGCCCGCCTATGGAGAACTGAAGGCTACAGGGCACCTTCTCCCCAAATCAGTCACTACAGCATCGTAGTGACTTCCCACACCCAGGGCAAAATCTAATGGTGCGTTCAGGTGTCTTATAAACTCAAAGAAATGTCAGATGTATTGTTTAACCAAGAAGCTCCACATGGACGCCTGATATAGAAATGTATTTAAAACTTATTTTCATAATTAGTTGTTGATTAGTCAAACATTAATTTTTGATAATGAATTGTTTAAAAGCAAAAACTACAAATTATTCTCTGGTTGCAGCTTCTCAAATGTGAGAACATCTTTGAGTTATGGACTGATTGTCTGACAAACAGGACATTTGAAGATGCCACCTGAAAATGTTTCACTATTTCTTGACATGTTTACAGTTTAATTTTAATAATTCACAAAAAGTACAGTATTTTTTCTAATTTACTCATTTCCCTATTGTTCCCATATAATGGTTTGTCTTACCTCATTGGCACAAAATTGTGGCACCGGAAGTGATGCGTCTTATGACCACTCTCACGATTGTGCCAAATTATCCCCTGTAGAGCTTTAAACTTAGTCTTGGGTTTTCTCTGGGAAATCTGGTTTTCCCCACCACTAAAAATATGTTCCCCTCCCTCTCTACCAAGCGATGTCTGGGGAGTGGCTGGCGTCGTAAGACTGCTGTGCATCACCCAGGGGGTTGCTGCACATTGGTGGTGTTAATTAAATATTGTTTCCAATACAGAACTTAGTTCTCAGCCATACTGTCAACATAATTTAAATTGCAGATGATGATGGCTTGAGAATATAGGTTTATTAAAGGTATTAAAGTATTCAACCTTGGGGAAAACAATTCGCTTTTTTTTATTGAGAAGTTTGACATCAATTGGCGTGTGTATTGGGTCAAATCCCTGCTAGTACAAACCTGTAAATTACACTGAATATCAACTAAAAACAAAATACTATGACACTTAGTAACACATACTCTTTAGTAATCGTGTGTAGTACGAAATTGGCGTCAGCACCTAGCACTTGTCTAGCTTTCATTATTCACACCCTGCAGTGGTAAGTCTGCATCGGTCCAGTTTATGTGATTATATCATTTCTGACCCTGAATGCACCATAAACTAAAAACTTTGAAGGAAGTGTTGCTTGTCATGAGACGCAGTTTGTGTCTCAATTTAGTGGCATGATTAAGAGGTTCATGTAAATGACAAAGCTACAATGGTACCCCCGTCTAAAGATGTAAATTAAGTTAATCAGCAACTTGAGGGCAAAGAAAAACATGTAAAATATAACGAGATGGGACAGACGGTAAAAGGATAAAAGGGAGGATTTTTCCTTTAACATTTGCATCTTCACACCAAACCCAATGCTTGTTATTGTGAAAAGGATACAAGTGTAAACACACCTGTTTCATTATCCAGCAGTGTGTCTCCAGGCAGATTAATGGCCTCTAGCCGTGCATCCTGATTTCTACACTGTGACATTGTGTGTGTTTGTGCAGTGCATTAGCTTTCAGCACCAACGAGTCTTGACAGTTTTATCCCACTGGAACCACTACGCTTCACTGGTTTTGGTCCAAGAAATCATTAGTTTGCTGCCGGTCAGGCAGGAAATTTATTCAAGTTAGTGTGTGTTGAGTCTCTCCATGTAGTCCTTCCATGTCATGTATCAAGGCCATGTCTTCCCTTCCTCCGCCTCCTTCTCCTCCTCCTCATCATCATCATCTTTACCTGACATCGTGGAAGTAGAGGTTGGCACATAGACACAGCAGCAAGATGGACACCAGCATGTAGTAGATCAGATTCCTGAATTTAGGCTCCAGATCGCCCTGCCGGTACCAGAATATCTGACAGGGAGAAACATGAATAAAAAGGTCCTTGTAATTGCACAAATTTCATTGATTAAAAAACGAAAATGTATGTAGTTTGACTTAAACTCGCTAACCCCCAAGACGTTTCTTGTCCCCTGTTCATTATAGTGTTACAAAAAAAACATTCAGTGGCGAGGAACGCTCAGAATTATTGTTTTAGTCATTCAGACTATTATTTTTTAAAGCTATAGGGCATAGTTTCTGTCTCCCCATAAGAAATGTTAAGTAATAACAACCTGTCGGTGCGTCCGCATGATACACCCCCTCCGTGATTGCACACCACCCCACCCCTCCTCCACAAACTTGCTAGTAGCCAAGGAGGACTTAAAAAAACAAAAACATGAATGACTCTTCAGAAGAGAGTTGTGTGGAGTCTTTCTTAGCTTTCTAGCAACGGCTTGATAAATATAATTTAATTTAAATATAATATAATTTAGCCTTAACAGTGAAAAGAAATGTCTTCAGATTGCTGGTTTTATCTAATCCACAGCCAAAAATCCCAAATATTTAAATTTAAAATTTAGAAATAGAAGAAAAAAAAAAATCCAAAAAGCCTTTATTGTTATTGTATCAAATACAACTAAATTAATGATCAGTGCAATACAAGACACAGGAAAAACACAAAAACAACTTAAGCAAACATTAACAGCCGACAACATAGTTTCAAACATAAATGTAAGATTAATAAATCCAATGTGATTTGCACTGGAATAAGAGTTTGTGTGGCCAATAATAAATAAAACATTACACGGCACGGATGTCTTTTTTTTCCCCTAGCATAAAAAAAATTAAAAGTATAAATAAATGAGCATTTCACGGTTGTGGAGGATTATTGTGCTAGATAAAAAAGTGTACATAAATAAAAGTAAACATTTAAAACCGTAAAACAATATGAAAACAGTTACATGCAGCAAATCTTCAGATTTTAAGATTCTGAAGAGTTTCCTGATTTGTGAATGACTTTTTAAATCAACTTCAACTGGCTAATGATTGATTAATTGACTAACTGTTTTAGCCCTAGTTGCAAGACTGACTTAGCCTGACTCTGCCCTCCTACTTAATTCCGTTCAATTCTCATTTTCCTCCAATACACCGTCTGGGTTTGCTGTATATTCTTGGGTTCTTGGGTCATATCTTTACCAGTCCAATCAGAGGAGAAAGATGCGGGCGAAGCCATAAGGTCCGTTGTGGCAAAGCTGCCAAATATCCAGAAGTTAAAGCCCGAGCAACAACCATCTTTGCTGAGTTTAGTCTGGTGGCCATGAGCTTGTGGCTCTAGGACCAGGCTAACACTGACACCCTCAAAGCAAGTTCTTAAAAACTGTGAAACCACAGAAAGTTCTCTAAAGACATTTTCAGAATTCAATATATACATTGATTTTATTTTCTTTAAATATTTTAAATCTAAGTCCTTTATTCCCAAATCGTTTTCTTACAGCAACAGAAAATATAGACCTACTGTGTAGCTTTAAAGTGAGGCGTTCTCTAATACACTAAACCTTTTAATAGACAGCAAAAAATACAAAAAGGATGTAAAAACCCGGCAATTTAACTAATATCTGAAAAAGGTCTGATAATATGGAACTGATGATATAAGCTTGTGCTTTTTCTCCTACTTTCTAAGTTATTATAATTGCTAGGATTACTATTGAAAATAATGAGCCTTAAAAGATGAAAATAACAGTGTATTTACCAGCACTAAAGCGGATCCACATGCCAACAGTATGCACACGGCAAAGAAGACATTGAGCGGTCGTGGAGGCAATGAGGGGAACACGAAAGAACTGATAACAGTCACCTGGAAGACAAAACAGGACGAACGTTAAAAGACACTTAAACATGAAGAAATTTACTTCCTAAAAAATTGGTTTTGAATAATCTAAATCTTGGGTTTTCTAAGCTGCTAAATCTATCTCAGACACCGAGATCTGGACAGTCGCGTGGATCTCTGACATAATGACATCGCTGGCTTCATGTATCCGTTATGCCATGTCTGGAACTTTTACAAAAATGCAACTTGGTCCAACTTAGGTCCGATTGCTGTCATGTAAACGTGATTCAGGTGGATCCTCAGACATGTCAAACTGCAACCACATTTGTATAACATGGTGCACGTCTGTAATGGGCTTCTTTTAAGAAAGCAGACAGTGATGGAGGGATACAGTGGCTTGCATAAGTTTAAACACCAATGCTTAAGTTGACTAAAAAGAGGAATAATAAAAAAAAATCTTTAAATAAATGCCTTAATTCAAAAAATTTAGGAAAATCCAACGTTTTAAGGACACCAATTTTCTTTGTGAATGAATAATGTGTTGTAAATATATAAATGTTCTTCCTTAAAATACAGGGGGCACACCCAGTATACACACAACTATGTTAAATTCCCATAGAAGCAGGCAGACTTTTATTTTTAAAGGCCAGTTATTTCATGGATAAGGATACTTTGCATCCTGATAAAGTTCCCTTGGCCTTTGGCCCCCCCTCCACATCATCACACGCCCTTCACCAAACATAGAGATAGGCATGGGGAACTTTCTATAAGATCATCTCTCAATGCATATCAAACCAGCTATTAAACTAACTGAAAAAACACAAATTTTCCTTTGGTGCCATATCTAGATTCATAGAGGATTTCAATAATTTCCATTTGAATATTGCACTGCATTAACATCATGATTACTACATCACTACATACAGTACACCAGTGAGATTGCAGAAGATTTGTACTCACTAAAACAACCAGAGACGTGAATCCCCCCACTGCCAGGTTGATGATTCGATCCTGCAAGAAAGACAGTTTATACAAATTAAAACATTTAATGTCTGCAATCTTTCTACTCCACAAGACACTTTTGTTGTCTGTGTATCTAAAGCCTGATGTATCTTATTCCTTAGAACTACATTATTATTCAAAAACTGATGCTGAGAGAAACAGACAGGCCAGGGAAGTCAGAAAGTGTTGTTTTTTTGTGGGAATGGTTAAAAAAGAAGAAGAAAAACAGGCCAGTGATCCTATTTATAACCCCCGGATAAATAGGGCCTTATACATTATGTAAAAATAAGGCATGCATGCTAGGATATGTATAATGGTGTATTTTGTTTGATAGTGAAATGTGTACTGAATTAAACCAGTGTTAAACGTTTACGAACCCGTGCTGAGGTCTCCCCAAACAGAGGTCTGTTGTCCATGCCGCTGGTGCCATACGTCCTGGTGTTGAAGTCATCCATGGCCGGCTCGGTAGGCACCAACACTCCACACCGACCACTCGCCTCTCAGCAGCGCCGCCTCCTGGAGACACCGGGCCAGTGCTGCATGCTTGCTAGCTAGCTAGCTTCCAGCTGCCTCCCTCTGCACAAAGTTAGGGAAGACGTCAGCGTCAACATACTGAAGGGGACATTATGGTGGACGTCTCTGATGGTCAGGTAGGTTAGTTTCCTTACCTGGGAAATACAAAAATCACAACAGGAAATGATTACAAAGGGTGAATTCCACAATCAGACAACAGAAACTCCCTCACAAAACATCAGATGTTACAGGTTTCCTGTAACATCCTGCCTTGATGATAAAACCAGGAAAAGAATCCAGCACTAACCTTATAACTCAATTTTAGTCAGTCTAGAGCAAAAAAAAGAGTCCGACCCCCACACGGCTACAAGGAAGATAGGTTTTTGAGTTTTACATAAAATCTATGTTCGAAAATGTATCTTCCACATCTATTCACGTAAAATCTCCTAAATCCCCAAAAGATGTTATTTTTGTCTAAAGCTTTAGTGCGTAACTTTTGATATTTATAAAAGGTCCGAGCCCTGGTTATCCTGCTCTGCCTTTGAGAAAATGAGAGCTCAGGTGGGCCGATCTGGACACTTGCCCCTTATGATGTCATAAGGGGTAAGGTTACCTCCCCTTTCTCTGCTTTGCCCACCCAGAGAATTTGGCCCACCCATGAGAGAGAGACATGTCTTTCAAACGAGCAAAGTGACAGTTTCTCAAGGCCACACCCCCCCCCCCCCTCCAGGGGTGTTGTGCGCAATCACGGAAGGCTTGCATTGTGTGGCTGCACCGACAGTGTTGTTGTCATTACTTAGAATTCTTCATGGGGGCGACAGAAACTACACAATAAAGCTTTAAGTTTAGATTGGTTTTATTTTATTTTTGTTAATTATTTTGACTTGAACTTATTTATAAAATTATTTAAATTCCCCAGTAATTATTATTTTAAAATGCTTATTTCTATTTAAGCTAAAACAATCAGTCAATTCCTTGTTTAGTTGAATAACAGAAATGTTATCCTCAACAGTTTTGCTAATGGATTACTCATTAAGGTCATTTAAAGCAAAAACATTTGCCGATTACTGCTTCTCAAAAGAGTTTCTGCTTTTTTTTTCTGTTTTGTATCATCATTTATTGAATATCTTGTGTTTTTGACTGTTACCCGGACAAACCAAGACATTTGGAGACGTCAACTTGCATCTTGAGAAAATGAGATGGCCTTATCTGATTTAGGACATCTGACAAAAGAATTTAATGTAAAAATCACCAATAGTTTAACTAATAATTGTTAGTTGCTGCCCTAGATGTCATTATTTTTGAGTGCACTCTAGCAATAGCCTAGCAGTCAATTATAATATATTAGGACACCAAGTAATTGTGTTTTGATGAGTGAACAGTTTCTCTAACAGAAGCAGATGGTGGTTTTCTTTCTGTGGAGGTCAAACGCTGCAGATTAAAACACAAAAAGAAAACAGATTTTTTTATTGCCGCCCATTTGGTTTCACTTCCTCTATTTTCAGGTGTGATAACCAGAAGTGTGTTATATCTTTTAAAAACCCAATGTAGAGATGATGATAGCGGTTTAAAAGAGGAAGCTGAAATCACAAGAAACTTTAACTTCATTCTGATTCTGCTACAATGTAAAAGTCTATTTGTCTGTCAAACAGACTATCTAAAAATGGAACTTGTAATTTCCAAACACAAACAGAAAGAGTGCTTTTCTTTTATTATTTGGATTATTGATTGATCATTAAAGTCATTTTTGAATAGTTGATAACAACCGATACAAAATAATCGTTAGTTGCTGAAATTACAAATGTTATTTATCTCCGTTTTATCCCTACTGCTCCACAACAAATGAAAAGAGGACGTTGTGGAGAGATAGTTCCTCAATTTGAATAAACTTTGTATTTTCCCTGATAGGATAGAGACCTTATATTATACGACAGATAACATATTTAAAAAGAGAACTGTTCTTTATTGCCTGATGTAGGCTCCATAACTTTAAATACAAATAAGGATATCTTCAACACTTCTAGAAAGGTTACAATATACTTCTCTAACATTAGTTTCACACCACGTCTTCAGGGAGGGTTAAACAACAGCAGCTGCTTTCTTTCTGGGTCAGAAGGCAGCAGGAAAGGAAACAAAACCCTCGCAGAGCTTTCTCAGCAGAAAAACACAGTGGAAAACAAGAGCTTCATTTAAAAGTAGCATAAAACCTGCCTAAAGCTACATTCCTCCAGAGCCTTGTGATTCACTAGGCTGCTTAGAAAGAAACCATACGACTTAACGGAGTTTAGAAGAAACATATTTCTTTCCGTACAAACCAGAAAGTAATAACACCTCCAAAAAACCTTCATAATGTATATGTCATTTACCAACAAGTAAGTGTAACATTTACAAAAGGTATATTAACTTAAGCAGATAAGCTTTATAGTCGGTCTTATGTTATTAAAAAATCAACAAATTCACCATTTCGTCTATGAAATGTCAAAAAGGAGTGACAAATGTCTATTACAAATTCTGAGAAATGTCTTTTTGTGTTGCAACAACAGCCCAAAACTTAAATATATTCAATGTGCTATCATATAATACATTAACCAAGTATTCAAAATGTAAGAGCAGTGATTTAAAACAAATGCGTTCTAATTAATTTATCAACTAATTGTTTCAGCTCTATTAACTAATTCCGGAAAACTAATAAAATCAATAAAACCAGATGAAAGTTTTGTTATAAAGCCAACTAAAGACTAAATTATAATAATAAGACTAACTAAAGAACAATTTAAGATTATATAATAACCTTTTCGAATATTTTGAGAGATTTCAAAAACATTTTAAAGGACCTGCAGACAGCCTGATATAATTTGTATTTCAACCACTTTTTAAATAAATTGACAACATACAGAATTCAGGGAATGACAGTTGGTACTGAACAATGTAATAAATATGAGGAAAAACTAATGAGAGTATCAACTGTATGCTTCAGAGATCCCTTGCTCTATAAGGAAGTGAAACATGTTATTCTTGGGAAATCAAGAAGAGACACTATACACTACAGATATGGAAAATATGTTAACTAAGTGATTACTTCCACAGTATGTTTCGTTCTTTTGCTGAAATGCCTTTTTTTTTTTTTTTTTTTAAATCACACTAATCAGAAAAATACTATCATCAGTAATCAATACAATATTGCATAAATCAGAGTATAGAGGACATATACAAACCCCTCAGTAAAAACATTCAGAATATAGATAGGAATTAAACTGCAAAGCTTGGCGTGTGTAAGTGCTATTGAAGTGGCTACAGGTAGGGTTAAACATTTCAACCAGCAGATATCGTGAAACGTCCCCAATTAATCGCTTACATTAAGAAAGGCTTTCTAAAATTGTAATGTACATTAGGTATGTATTATCATTATTAAGCCCAACTTTTGGTGAATTTATAATAAATCTACAGGCTCAAATAGACAAAGTGTAGCAAAATAAACATCTAAATGTGTGTACTGGATTTCTTGTTTTGCACTATATGTTATAGAAGCAATTGCCCAAAATCTCCAAATTGAAAGATTGGTTTTAGTTCCTCTAGTGTCTCCCCCTTAAAAAAAAAATCTTAAATGCAGCAAAACCCCCGAATGTCAACAAAAGACTGAGACAACCACACACCATTTCTGTGAGAGCTACCAATTACTAACGCAATTTTGATTACTTATAGCTTACCTTGCTAGCAAAAGCTAAGCAAATACCTTCAACTTTAACCCAAACAGCTTGTTAGCCCATTGAAGTTATAGCCAGAGGGTAAACGCAACCTAACCATATGTTTCCGTACGTGTAGAACAAGTAAACACCCATTATATTGTGTTATTAATACTTCAAACCAGGTATAAATGATGACTGTAAACGCTACCATCACCACTGTTAGCTAACTTGAGCTTTATTACCGTGTACAAGGCCAACTCTAAAGCAGGCTGCTAACGAAGCTAAGCTAACCATCCGGAACTGTAGAGAATAATCAATACATTTAAGAGCTAGTGAAAAAACTGATAAGCGAATGTTTCCACTATTCGACTTTGCTAGCCCACTTGCCTTACAACCTCCGTGTTGACTCCAGTGGAAACATAACTTCAGAAAAGCCGTGCAATAGGGTCGAGACATTAAAGGGAATAAACCCGGTAGCTTCAGTTCAAGCTATTAAAGGCGAGTTCAATTACTGTTGAGCCGACATTGCTTGTATGATAGTAGGTTCACTGACGCACACCATGACGCACACGAAGCTCGCCAAACTTCATCAAAAATCAAGCCATTTAACAGAGGAGGCTATTTTTTATTCCTCATTAAAGACCACCCGTTTTATTGTAATACTAGATTGTATTTAACCCGAGAGAAATATTACCATCGGGAAAAAAATTAAAATGTTGCATTACTCACATGCTTTGCTGTCTGGTGCAATAAGGTGCAGTCACATCAGTTTGTGTATTTCTCTGTGCAGCAAGACGGGATCTTTCTTTTTTTTCTAATTACAAGTTAATAAAACGTAAATCTTTCATTCTCCAAGGAGCTGAATGTCCTTGATCTGGTGGGAGAGAACTACTGAGATCTGAGAACTAATACATATAATCTCACCCCTCATGTTACCATCACATGATGAGAGTGTGATAGGGTTTAATCCTAATCACAGCAAAAGAAAACTTCAGTCACATTTTTAAACAGTTCATGTTACAGTGAATGGGCATAAAATCTCTCCTCACTAAACCATGTAGCTTAATATAGAAAGTTAAAATGATGTTATTGAAACTAATGTATTACTGAAATTGATCTCATTAAAAATGTTGCAGAGCTACTAGAACACTACACACACTTTAACCTCCGGTATTCATGACTTATTCACAACTGCAACTACAGAATGGATATAATCTCATTTACAGGGGCTACATTATATGTCAACTTTGCTGTTGTTGGTGCCACATACTTCTGTCAGAACAGGCAAATATACTTAGATGACTTTAAGGTGAACTATTCCTTTAGGGAAACCATGCAGAGGAATAATTATGTTCACTCTCTAAAAACAAAAGTTAAACACAACCAAACACCAGCTGTTTACAAAGCAACTCTCATGTGCAGTTTTAAAATCCATTTATTAAAAACAGAGAGGCCATCTTCTTCTTCAAAGGGGAAGTATCTGTGCCTATAGTTTTTGTCGCCAGGCTACCGTTATATTATCATGACGACAAATGGATGGAGTCGAGAACACCTTAATATGCATAAACTCTGACTTTGTAGAGATCACGTTCTTCACATTCCCTTTTCCTGCTGTAGTAAAAGAATGTGTTGTCTCGACGTTGGAGCTTCTTCACAAAGCCGGTCTCTGGCCATTTGTCAATCTGAGACAAACACAGAAAAAGAGACATGGATGATATTTATAATATTTAAAAATAATACATTTATTTATAGAGCCTTTTCCATCAAAGTGCTTTACAACAAGAATACACCTTAAACATTTATATCTGACTGACTGACAAAATCCTCAGAAAAGCTTTTAATTCCATAATATTGATGCAATGGGAACACTGCACATTCAATTCCAAATCAAAACATGACCAAAATTGATCACGTTTGTGTTCCACCTTTACAGAGAGTGAAGAAAAAGGAATATTATGCTGTTCAAAAAAATAGCAGTATTTGCATTTTTCTTTACAAACTCAAACATTTACTGTATGAACTGATAAATGTCTCAAGGGTTTCCTTTACTTTGAATCACTGCACTAATATTTAGTGGCATAACCATTATTTCTGAGAACTGCTTCACATCTGTGTTGCATGTGAAAAGGTATTCCAGCCTAGGACGGTTAAACTGCATTCCAAAATTCCTCTGCATCACTGGGTTTTTCAGAAACAGCATTTTTAATGTCACCCCACAAGTGTCCTATGGGATTGAGGTCTGGGGATTGGGCTGGCCACTCCATAACATCAATCTGGTGAATCTGGAACCAAGACTTTGTTCTATAACAGGCGTGTTGTGGGTCATTGTCTTGTTGAAAGACCCATTTCAAAGGCATTTCCTCTTCAGCATAAGGCAACACAACTTCCTTAAGTACTTTGATGTATTGAAACTGATCCATGATCCCTGGTATGCCATAAATAGGCCCAACACCACAGTGTGAGAAACATAACCTATTCAGTACTTGTCTTTTTTTTCAACAATGGGGCATTGCGGGGCTTTCAAGCTGATAGACTTGCTTCACATAGCCTTCTTCTAATCGGAACAGTACTCACAAGTAACTTTAAGTCTTCTTTGATTTTCCTGGAGCTGATCATTGATTGAGCCTTTGCCATTTTGGCTATTCTTTTATCCATTATTGCTATTATTTTGAACAAAACTGTATATAGCATTTGTTCTCAGTTCTCGTGAGAGCACATGTTGAATGTGCTCACTGAATTACTCTGGCATCAAGTAATGATGCTCATTAACTATACCCTTGTAGCTGAGCTGCACCAATCCCATCGGTGTATCTGATAAAGACGGGCCAGAGCCGAGTTAAACAGATGACGACAGTTTAATCTACTAGTTAGCTCCGCTGGCAGCTAAGCGTATGGGGCTCTGGATACGTCACCCAGTGTGTTGTTGTGATTGGTTGTAGTGTTATCCATTTGCATGCTGTGAGATTTTCAAATGCACAGTTGGTGCCCCTCAAGATTGGCAACGTTCATTACTTGACGCCAGACCCTTAATCCTTTTGGATTTGGGTCTGGATTTCCAGGCTACTTTGATCCACCATTAAAAGGGATTCTATTTGTGATTCAATGGCACAGTTACACATTCAGATGAGAATATTTACCAAGACCCCTTGTTTGACTTGTATGTACTCCATTTCGTCTCTGTAGCCGGCCTCCTGGAATCTGAATAGATTTTCCACCTCTGCTGTCCATCCTTTGGCTCTGCTCATGGACTTTGGCTTAGAGTTGTTGTCATAACAGGACATGGTGGTGATGCTGAAATATATCATAAATATGAACAGTTTTCTTAAATTCATGGTCATCAGACTGGTATCTGATGATTGGTATCTGATGACTAACAAATCAGGGAAAGAAATGCCTTTCAATTAGGTCATCAGTTACTTCTACTTAAACCAAGCTGGAGTAGGAAATAAATAACAGAATATTGAGGTTCAAACGAAGCTGAACTCTGAACTGCTTTATTGTCTTAACACAAAACAAACACGTTTCTACTGTGCGCTATAGCAGGGGTTTCCGATGTAACCTGGCAAAGTAAATATTTGGTTCCATTCTAGATTTTCGTAAAAATCGGCAAAAACACTTGGTACAACAATGCATACGAGTTTCAACATTTTGGCATGTAAATGACCCACCAAGCAGCACTGTCTGATGGAACTGGCGGAGGAATACTGTGTCACCTTGCCAGTCATAAAACGGGACCTTTTACAAAAATAGTGCGACATGATGCACTACAGTGTATGCCGAACTAAATAATGGACACTAGCAATTACTAGAAGTTTTAAAAGAAACGTATATGGTATTAGTTTATTTAAGTATAAGCAATAAGACTTTAAAATACAACATTCTTGAATCAAGTTTCGCGCGTAATCGGGCTAAATTGTCGTAATGTTAGCCCGATTATAAGAAGCCGAGGTTGCTACAACGCTAAGTAGCTAACCTCGGCTTCTGTATAACGTCAGTTGACAAGATCACACAGTCTCATATACTCACATTTGCACACATTACCTTTTATATAGTGTTTTGTATTAAAATAATGGTTGCAGTTGACTTACATGACTTTCAGGAGAGTCTTTCCGTTTCGTTAGCAAGTGATGACAGTTAACCTCTATGGCTTCACTTTGGTTGCCTGGTTACCGTGATATTTCTTCTTCTGTGTTGGAGGGCAGAGGCCAAAAGTATCGAAAGCTTCCAGGAGATGGCGCCAAATGACCTCGTAGCAAAACAATAAAGAAACTGACGTCTCTAGCTAACTAACGCAGTATGGTAAACATTATTACTCTGGTATTTAACGAAAGCAAGCATATGTTAAGCAATTTGTAATAGAAAATCGGAAGAACGAGGTTTAGTGTTAGTTAAAGAAGAGTATCATGTACGTTGACAATAGATGGCGGTAACACCCACTAAATGCCAAGAACCGTACTGAAAACCAAAGACGAAGAAGATTCACTGAAATTGATGGGCGGGACAAACAAACAGGCGATGTCAACATTTATCCGTTTTTTCGCTGGAAACAACGTTTGATTGATTTTGCACGATACCCACCCACCGGTTCCTCGCATTAATAGTCTATGGTTTCGCGTAAAGATGAGTTCATTTGCAGGTCGAATGAAGGAGTATCCCACCATTTCTCTGGACCGGTTCGACCGGGAGAACTTACATGCCCGGGCATATTTCCTTTCCCACTGTCACAAGGGTGAGACATTATATCAAAGATCCTCTTTACTAAACCGTCTCTGGTTATGTCTATGGAAGTGAGCCTGGTAGCAAGCTAGCACCATCAACTTTGGTGTTACCTTTGGTGTTAGACTTGATTTTGCAACAGTACAATTGATAACATTTAACATTCACGTAAACATGTAAAATAAAACATGTAAAATAAAACATATTACAAGTGTCTCTGTTGTTTATCTGCTTTATCTTATCAGATCACATGAAAGGACTGAAGGGACCAATACTGAAGAGAAAACTACAGTTCAGGTGAAGACATTTACTCACTGTTGTTACTGGAACTGTTATGGACCATTTTTACTCAAGTTCTCCGGCGTAATTAATTAGTTACAACAGTGTTGGATTTTAAAATGTTATATGTGGTTAAAAATTGTGTGTGATTTGCATGATACATTTAAGCTAACAGGCAAAAGCATTATTTCAACATAAATGAAGACATGTTGGTCATGCATTAAGTTTGTAGTTTATGCAATAAGTTGTTAAGTTGCAATACTCCTTTTCTCTAAGATAGGGTGTTCTGGTACCCAGCTCTACTAAATGTGTCAGAAGCAGGACTGATGGTTAGGGACGCATCCTGTGTCTGGTTGTAGTTCCTTTTACAGTCCAACTGAAAGTGCAGCAGGTCATGTTATCTTTTCTCTGCAGGTCCTGAAAAAGTCATAAACTTTCAGTCACATTTCAACTGAAAGATAACGAATAAGGAACATATCACACACGAACACACACAAACATATTACATCACTGTGACCAAGAGGCCCCACCCTTAGTGAATAAGACCAGGGGTGCAAGAGCCAAAAAGCCAGACAAATTTCGGGGAGAGCTGTGTTGACTCGATCTCTGTATTTTGTCTCTAGAATATATTCTACGTAATAAAAGGATTCACACATGAAAATCTGAGATTCTGACTATTAATTGACTGACCCCTGAGACCGGAGCAGGGTTTAGCTCCAACACCAGCAAAATGATTGGTTCACCCCAAACTTCCCTAACTGGCTACACTGTACACTTGTCTGGTCAAGCAAGGATGGTGATGCAATTATATTCCCTCCTCTGTACAGTAAAATAGACCTGTTAAAGCGTAGCCTGAATTTAATTTCAATTTTTATTTATACTCTTAATCCCCTATTGGGAAATTACAATTTACTCTCTATTGTTATTACACACTACACACAGGCGTGAAATACACACACATGATCAGGTCCTATGCATGCACTAATCAGATTGAGTGGGCTGCAACTGCTGAACAGGCTCCCTGAGTGGAAAAGGGGGGGGGTTTGGTGCCTTGCTTAAGAGCACTTTGACAGTGCACAGGAGGTGAACTGGCATCTCTCCAGCTACCAGTCCACACTCCATACTTTGGTCCACACGGATCCCAAATTAAACCCGGAATTGCTTTCCCCAACAAAGATTCCAATAAGCAGCTACCATTTCCTAAAAAAATCAGTAATTTAATGAGAGCTATAAACAGGGTCTCTAAAAACCAGAACAATTAAAGACCACAGATTATTAAGACACATAATTTAGCTCGTATGAACTAAACTGAGGACTCAACACTTGGAATTTGTTGTTTTACTGTATTCTCTTTTGGTTCCAGTCGTACAGTCAGGCTTTACTGCTCCTTTGTGACCAAAGAACTTCTGCTGAGCAATCCCAAGTACGCTTTCTGGGAGGAATACATTGTAAGTGCCCTTTAATACTGCAGTTTTCTCAGTGCATGCAGGTGATTATTAGGAGTATTATCTACTACTGAGTAACAGTGACTACCACAATCAAAGTCAACTTAGAGTAGATATATCTGCTGACTTACACAAAACCTTTGGATGATTGTACACTGTTAAATGTCATAGCTTTACACTCCTAGAGATTTTTTTTTTTTACTTTAGTTGTCCTTTGTGTTTGACAGTCATTTTTGGCTTTTACACAATACCATCATATCGTAAGGTTGCTTTGGATTCTTGTGTTTTTGTAGAATTAGCAGTTTTATCTCATCTTCCATGTTTTAGGTTCCTTTAGAGGTCGAGAGCCCAACACAGATTTCTCTGGTTGACGAGGCATCTGGAGAGGTATAAACTGAGGAGCGGTGTAATAGTCAGTCCAGTCAGACATGTAGAATTAGCCCATCAGTTATCATCATAATTCCATGTGCCCTTCTAACTGATTTTATTTGACCATCTTGTCTGGTGTTTGTTTGACAGAAAGAAGAGCTTGTGGTCACGTTGCTTCCTGCAGGCCACTGTCCCGGCTCTGTTATGCAAGTTTAAATCATTCTTAAACTCTTCTAATTTTCTATATGCTGTTTATTTATTAATGTTGCCACAACATGCAAGGAAGAGAACCACTCATACAGTAACGGAGTACAACATTTTCTTCTATGTCCAATGCTTTGATTTCCCCCCTCAGGCCTCTGCTAGTTTTTGATGTTTTTTATGATGCACTTTTGCTTGTTATTTAATTTCACCTAGAGTCGATAGAGTGACATTTTGTCGTTGTTTTTTGATTAAGTTTATTTTGAACATGTTAAAAATAATAAATAACATTTCAGTACATGCAAGAAAACCAACAAAACATAATGCTAACCAAACGCAAACATATCTCTTAAAAATGTTTGTAAATGATTCAAATAAGGATTTCCATATTCAAAAAGGAGTAGGAAGAAGGAAAAAAAATGTTCTGGTCTTCCTTCACTTATTTATACATGTATCCTTACAAACACATGCATAGATATACCTACTTACCGGCTCATATACACATTCATACACAAATACATATACAAACTGCATACTCATTACTTTTTTTCTTTTTCTTTTCCCGTTACCACCTACCGGTGTCCATGTTTCATCTGTCAGTTATATCAAACCAAATAATAATAATAATAATTAGGTTTTTTTAACATTAATATGCGTTCCCCCAGCCTGCTTATGGCCCCCCAGTGGCAAAAAATGTCGATAGGTGTAAACGAGCCCTGGTTATCCTGCTCTGTCTTTAAGCAAATTAAAGCTCAGATGACCTTATGAGGTCATAAGGGACAAGGTTACCTCCCCTTTCTCTGCATTGCCTCTTCCTCAAAAGCTACAGACTCAGGCTCTAGTGGCTGTAACTCTGCACCAAGGCTGAATTTTGGGAAAGAGACTTCAGATACAGTAATAGGGGACCACTAAGGTTAATATAAAAGAGACTTCAGATACAGTAATAGGGGACCACTAAGGTCTATATAAAAGAGACTTCAGATACAGTTTTAGGGGACCACTAAGGTCTATATAAAAGAGACTTCAGATACAGTATTAGGGGACCACTAAGTGTCTATATAAAAGAGACTTCAGATACAGTATTAGGGGACCACTAAGGTCTATATAAAAGAGACTTCAGATACAGTATTAGGGGACAACTAAGGTCTATATAAAAGAGACTTCAGATACAGTAATAGGGGACCACTAAGGTCTATATTAAGAGACTTCAGATACAGTTTTAGGGGACCACTAAGGTCTATATAAAAGAGACTTCAGATACAGTATTAGGGGACCACTAAGGTCTATATAAAAGAGACTTCAGATACAGTAATAGGGGACCACTAAGGTCTATATTAAAGAGACTTCAGATACAGTTTTAGGGGACCACTAAGGTCTATATAAAAGAGACTTCAGATACAGTATTAGGGACCACTTAGGACTATATAAAAGAGACTTCAGATACAGTATTAGGGGACCACTAAGGTCTATATAAAAGCATCCAAAGTGCACCATGTCATTGCACCTTTAACATCAAAAGTCAAGATCTAAAAATCTGTTTCTGTGTGCAGGTTCCTGTTTGAGGGTTCCCATGGAAACGTTTTGTATACAGGAGACTTCAGGTTGGCTGCTGGCGACGTCTCGAGAATGGAACATCTGCACTCTGGCAGCAGGTTGGTCCTAATCAACATCTTCACTGTTTTCTGTCCCATCGAGTCTCAGAAGTTCTGAAGAACCAGACAGGAAAAGTTCAAACATTTCTTCAGATAAGTCAGGGATTATTTAGGCCTTCTCTGAAGCTGTTGATCAATGTGTTTTTTGTCACCTAAACCTCCTTGTATCATGTTTTGCATACAGAGTGAAGAATATTCAGAGTGTTTATCTGGACTCCACTTTCTATGACCCACGATTTTACCAGATTCCTACTCGAGTAAGTTTTTGGGATGGGAACAGAATTCAATGGCTGTGGAATTTCAGAAACATTGGAGTCTTTAGCGGTAAAAACCAGTCCATCAGAGGAATATAAAGAAATTAAAAAGAAAAACAAACGCTCTAACTGGGTGAGCTAGAGGCCGCCCCCTCTGTCTCAAACGCTACCATATAAACAGACTGTATAAAATAGTCAAAATAATCTGTGTGGTACTGCCGATTTGTTATGTTTTGTCATGGTTTATGAAAAAAATCCTCGCAGATTAAAAGTAATAAAAAAATTATCTTAAAAAAATAATAATCAAGTCATACATGGAGAACAAAATTGCATGTGTTTTGAACTTTGTTGATAACCCATAAGAACACTAAAAAAGTATTTTTTGTTTGTTTTGATGTGTTGGTTTGTAATGTTTTAGTGTATTTCTGCTGTTTTGTTGAATAATTTTATTCCTAGATGCTTTAGAGTTTTTTTGATGATTATAGAATATATCATTTTTCGTGTGCTTGTGTGCAGGAGGTCTGTCTGAACGGTATCTCAGAGCTGGTTGGAAACTGGATCAGTAAGAGTTCATATCACGTTGTGTGGCTCAACTGTAAAGCTGCGTATGGATATGAATACCTGTTTACCAACCTGGGAGAGGAGTTCAACACACAGGTAACAAAAACACGAGTTTTTGTACACCTTGGGCGCCCGAGCAGCTCACTGTGTAGGGGGGTACCATTAAGGCTGAGGCCTAACCGCAGCGTAGGTTCAAGTCTGGCCCAGGGTTTTTTGCTGAAGGTCTCTCTCCCCCATTTCCTCTGTGTTAAATCATAAAATGCCTAAAATCTGTTCACATACTCTGTTCTTTCATTCACTAAGCCATACTTGTGTAAACATCTCCTGCTAAAGTACAGTTTTGAAATATTTTGAAATATAAACCTTTTTGTTGTTGTTTGATTGTACTCTCAGATTCATGTCGGAAATCTGGCGATGTTCAAGAAGATGCCGGAGATCCTGAACTATGTGACGACTGACCGAAGGACACAGATCCATGCCTGTCGACACCCTAGGGTCCTAATTTATGTCTCACACACACATACACATATCCAAGGTTTCTCTCAGGTTCTTCAGAGCAATAAGTGGGCCACTATATCCACAATAAATTCTAATCTTGCACTCAATTTATTGTTTGTTTTGCAAGGTAATAAAAAAACTAATAAGAGTGTAGATAAGATGAAGTACTGGCCTACTTTCAATAAGAGTAGAACTATCAATAAAATCAGTACTTATCCTTAAAGAACAGTCATGGTATTTATTTTGTGCAGATCCCACAAATATTAAGTTACATTTTTTTTACATATTTGTAATCCTAAAACCCAGTAATTCAGTATTTGTTTATGTTGTTAATCTTTTTGTTACGCGTGTTAGGCACCAACAGTTCTACTGCGTCACAGTTCTAAACTCAAGTGTCTTGTACTTTGCCAATTTATTTATATAGCCCTGAACCTTTTGTGTGCAGGATGAGGAGTTTTTCCAAGGCAGCCGGCTGCCATGTGGCTGCACAGCATCTGACGGGACTCCTCTTCGCATCATCAGCATCAAACCGTCCACCATGTGGTTCGGAGAGAGAATGAAGAAAACCAACGTTATAATAAAGTGAGAGCAGGTTCAAATGTCTCAAGAGTTTGTGGAGATACTAACCCAAGTCAAGATCTTTCAAATTTAAAATTCAGTTTGAATAACATCCAACAGATGTTTGTGTTAAAAAGACAGGGAAAGAAGAATTTGGTATAAATCACAGTAAGTTTGGTTAATACTGCTAAATATGCCTTTTGTTTTTCCAGAACAGGAGCCAGTTCCTTCAGAGCCTGTTTCAGTTTTCACTCCTCCTACTCAGAGGTACATTTTAATTGAGTTAAATAATTTGACAATATTATTAAACTAGAGTTATATGACTGTGGTTGGTGTCTATTGAGCATTTTTTTGAGCACTCCTTTCCTCATTTACATGCTTTAAAAAGTGAAACACTGAGGTATTTGTAATCAATAAGATTTCAATTGTCATGTATTTGTTTATGCATACACACACACACAAGCATATTACATATATATTATATATTACACACATATATTGAGGCTCACAATGTTCCTCTCTGATTTCAGATTAAAAACTTCCTCTCGTACCTTCAGCCAGTCAACATTTACCCCAGTGTTATCCCTATTGGTCGGACACTGACTGAGGTTACACAGATGTGAGTGAAGTTTTAATCACTTTGATTTCAATTTAACCTGCAGACCAACATTTTCACCAATGGAGCTTGACGTTTTTCATTTTCTTTACTACATACACCACCAATCAAAAGTTTGGGGTCACTTATAAATTTCCATACCACTCCATTACAGGCAGAATACCAGCTGATCTGAGTGAGTGGCTGATCTTTAACGCATATCTACATTGCACATGTTCAACAACCATTCATCCAATGTTCCAAAGGCACATTGTTTACTAATCTTATATCATTTTTGAAAAGTAACTGAGAAAACATTGGAGAACCCTTTTGCAATTATGTGTGCTCTTAATGTAATCTGAAAACTGCCCTGGTTAAAGAAACAATGCAACTGATCTTAGCTGGTATTCTATCTATAATGGGGTGCAATGAAAATTTCTAGGTGACCCCAAACTTTTGACCTGTAGTGTGTAATGTGAAGTCTAAAGCTGAAATGATTGGTCAACTGACAGAAATGAGTCCAATCAACTAGATTCACTTTTCAAGTAAAAAGACACCAAACATTTTTTTTTGTTTCAGCTTTTCCATTTTGAGGATTTTCTTCTTTGTCTTCTGTAATAGTAAAGTGAAAATCTTTTAGTGTGGACTGTTGTTTGGACAAAAAATACATACAAAATGACTATTGCTAAAACTGTTAAAACAGCCTTAATAACGTTGACACGGTGTGTTTGAACAGCTTGAAGCTGATGTGTAGAAACCAGTCTGATCAAGCAGCGTCCATATACAAACCTCTGGGAGTCCTCAAACGCTGCATAGTGGAGCAACCTACATACGGTGACAAACACACACACACACACACACACACACACACACACACACACACACACACACACACAGAAAACCACAACAGGTGCTCTGCACAATAATGCATCTGTAACTGGATCTGTAGCTGTGAGGCTTGTTTACAGGACAACATATGGAATATGAAAAATAAACTGTGTGCTTCAGGGAAACTAGTTGAATGTTTGGGAGGTCAATAATCATTCATTCAGAATCAGAAAATGATTAAATGCCAAGTAAGTTAGTATGGTTCAGTGCATTCATTTCATGAACACAGCACTGTTTGCATCGGACGTGTATGGACGGGTGGCCCCGCTACTGGGAAATTTTTTGTGAGTGCCACCCATTTAAAAGATAGATGAGTTAATCAAATTTATGAATGAATTAACGTATTAGCTCAGACGTCGCCAGCAGAGGATGCAATCAGCTATAAATCTATACTGTACTAATAAAAACAAATAATTGACGGTGATCATGAACCTCCTCATGTATTCATTGTGATACAGAGGTCTTAGTTAGACTTCGTTTAAAGAGAAACACCACTAAGAAAACTAGGAGCATTCTCAGTGCTGGCCATGTTAGAAACACTCCCCCTAATATTTTGACACAGCTAAAGATGCCTTCCCCAACAGAGCGCTGAGCCTAGCTCACCTGCTTCTTTCGATGTCTCTGAGGTAGGATCCGGCCTAATAAAAGTGACTTCTTGTTGGTAAAGGAGCCGGCCATGAGCCTATTAATGCAAGTCTAGATCCTGTGTGTGCATGTGATTGTATTTCGGGCATGCATGGATAATGGAAAAAATAACAACAGAGTGAAATAATTGTATGTAGTTATTCTTCTATAGTCATTACTTAGTATACAATTGGTAATTAGGCAAGATATCTTTTTTTTTTTTTTTTTGCAATCAGAGCCCTAACTGTACAGGTGGTCTATAGCCGTTGACTGGTTGTCATTTGTTTATAAGTTAACATAGTTGAAGAACTTAAGGATACAAACCAGAGCAGGTTTTTCTCCGTTCCCGGTATGCTGTGTGGGCTAGCCAGACCCCACCTCGCAGCGCTGTGGAGGAAGGCCTGGCAGTGCGAGACTTTGTCTGCTGCATCATGTTGTATTATCAATGTGACGGTTTTCTGACTTGATCACAGTGTAACTGGTACTAATCATTTGCTTACATTAACACCTGCTATCTTAAAAGAGCAATTAGTTTAGGTTACGTATGATTTAATAGGAAACAATAAGCCTCTTCCAGGAATATTTTAGACTTTAGGTTTAATTTATACTTGTGCCACCCAATCATGTGCATCTCAATATTTCTGGCTTAGCGTTTCCATGTTCAGCAATAGGCTACAACCTACAAAAAAACATCACTGTATTTAAAAAAAAAAAACGTTTTCTGATTACATGTTGTAATAATACTGTCAATACCGGAGCTGTTGTTTGAGGGTTCTTCTATTTTGATCTAAAGCAGTAAATTATTTATGGTATTCTATAACTTGTATAGAACATAAAGAAAAACTATTTTAACTATACAGATAGATAGAAACTATACAGTATTACAACATCCCCCCCACACACACATTTTCCTGATGCACAATTTCATAAGCCTGTTAATCATTGTTTGCAAACTTTAAAAATCATTTTTCTATGTATTTCTTTTATTAGATTTGTTGTATAACAGGAGGGCAGAGTAGAAAGGATACATTGATCATTGATGTATAACATAGACATACAAATAAAACTTGTGCCGAAGATGACATTCTAGGGGTAGATATTTGACTTTTCATCAATTATCAATAGAAGCTTTTTACATTAAGAAACCACCGTATCATGTCTCTAATGAAAGTATGGGAAATTGATTTTCTCTGTACAGATTCAGACAGCGATGACGGGCTGTTTGAGCAGCTGGACCTGGCACCAGTGAGGAAGAAGATGACACTGAACCAAGATATAAAAAACGGTGCATAATTATTTCAACTTCTTTTTGTAGAATTATATCTCTTTTTTGTCCCTGGTAGTAGGGCTGGGCAACATATCAATATTATATCCATACTGTGATATGAGACTACGGGCTCTATCTTGCACCCGGCTCAGCATTAGTAAAATGTGCCTAGGCTTATGCACAGCATGCGCACACTGTGCTTGTTACACACACAGGGAAGCGCAGCAGCACAAACGCAGGCAAAAGATTACAAATAAGAATATGACGATGCAAATCCGCCATCAAAATAACAATGCGCCAAGGTACAAACGCACCTGGCTGTTAGAGGGAATGGTAGATGACACACTGATTGGTTTATTGCACCCAGAACACACCTATGATTAATGAAGACACTAAGTACAACCCTTTTGAACCATGCGCCCGGCACACTGACCCTTTTTCCACCGTCAAACTAGCAAAAATGGATTTGGACACGTCGTAAACGCACCTGCGCAATGCTCTTTGATCTTAACAATAAGCCCCTGCATGTAGATATCGTCTTTGTTTTTGGATATGGTAATAACGTTAAATTGTAAGAGTTGTCTTTTCCGGGTTTTAAAGGCTGCATTACAGTAAAGTGATGTACTTTTCTGAACTTCCCAGACCGTTCTAGCTGACCAATATTTGCCTTCAACCATTTGGTTATTATATTCACATTGTTGATGATCTTTTATTTCAAATCTAATTGTGAAAATACTTGTCAAAAGCACCAATTGTCAACCTGTAATATCAGATTTTTTAATGTATTTGTTATTATTTACAACATTTTCTATTTGATCTGTAATTCTTAGTGAAAGCTCAGAGTCCTCAGAAGACAGCACCCCCCGTGTCTGTGGAGGAGTCTTTCCCTCTGACGGTCGCAGACGCGCAGATTGTTGCTCGCAATTATGTGGACTGCACCGAGTCCAATGATGAAGAGGAAGATGAGGGGGAGGAGGTGGAGGAGGAGGAGGAGGAGGAGAAGAAGAATGAGGGAAAGGAGGATACAAAACTGACGAAGGAGGAAGTGAACAGGACGATTAAGGAAACTGAGAAAAAGATGATTGAAGTCGAAGGAAGTGGCTCCTCTAATCCTCCGAAATGGGAGGACTTCTTCACTACGGAAAAGCTGACTGACAGCCAGAACAGCCTCACCAGCCAATTACAGTCCTGTTGTTCTGTCCCGAGCTCCTCCCCCTCTAAAACCACTGGTTCACAGACCCCAGATCTGCTAAGTGATGAGGAAACCCCTGATAACTTCAGTCTGACCCTGTCCACCTCTCTGTCAAATCATTCCTCCCAGAACCAGGACTCGTATTTACCTGACACTCTGATCCTCCAAACAGAGCAGAGGGGGCGGGAACAAGGAGGCTCAAGGATCAATACAGTTTATCAGGAGAAGGAAAGCAACGGCCGAAACATCCAATCAGAGCTGGAGGAGCTCTCAGAGTCTCAGGCCTCGTCGGACTTTGATATTCCCTGCACACCAGAGTCAAAAATACCACAAAATGATGAACTGTTGCAGTTGTACAGGAAGCTGGCGTCAGGAGAGGATGTTGTCATCCGAAAGGGAAGTCAGGGCTCCATGTGAAGGAATGTTAAAGAACATTTTTGGTGAGCCTTATTCCCTCTATTTTAGCCATGTATATGCTGCAGCATTCCTGGTTTATGTGTGTGATAATGCACGTAATGAGCTTCTTAATGCCTCACATGCCTTAAAGTGACACCATTCCTCTCCAGTGTCACTCAAAACTCACAAAACCTCATTATGTAAAGCAACCCACACAACATTTATTCCAGTGCACTTCAAGTTCCCCGGTGCCCTACATGCATTAATGCACCTGTGCACTTCACAGCTGACTCCAAGTTTGTTGACAGTTTGTGGTTTGTTCTGGTAAACACTTCAAGGATCAAGTAGTTTTTTGTATCAAATCAGAAATCTTTGTTTCCTGAACCAAATTAAAAGTATTTCAAATAAACAGCATTTTTATAAATATTGAAAGTTACGGTCAATTATTTTTTTGTCTTTATACTAATAATACTAAAAACATTCAAATATTCAACCTTGAGACAAACAACACTGCATTTAGGATTGATTCTACACATTTCAAAAGATGGTGATGAAAATGATCCATAACAAACAATGGCTGCTATTTATTTAATTTTTCTATTACAGAATTTTGAGCAAGATGTGTAATAAGTGGGACATTTTACGTTTAAGAAATCAACTTGGAAGTACTAACGGCACTGTTTTCAAACAAATCTTCTCACATAATTTATGTGTATGTATTTCAGTTTCTGGAATACTTATCGGCAGACGTGCTAATAGAAACTCATATTAATGACCCTAGTCTTTTCCACTGTTTGTTTATTTGTGTCTAGTTAAAACAATTATCAAAAATCATTTCATCCTTGAGTTAGTGTTACCTATTTGTCTTTATATGAGATGTTTAAACAAAAGATTTCACGCACCTGAAAGTTGATTTGAAAAAAACAGTTGAACAAAGCAACATTTGGGGAAAACAATTTTTCTTTCCTACTCCTCTACAAATCTTTAAAAACCTTTTTTTAGAGACAGAAAACTTTACCGCATCATGAAACAAGATTTTAATATCCAGTTCTTTAGTGTCATGTTTTTTAAGAGTTCAGGTTGACATCTGCTCTCATAAAACCGTCTTCAGCCAGTTTGTTTGACACAACAGGCTCCACAGCCAGTTCACCCAGGTGGAGCTGATCCAATTAAAGTCCGCACAGAGGACGCTGGGAGAGAAGATTGGCTCGCTTGGGTGCTGCTGTTTCCCATTCGAGACTTGGTAAGTTCCTGATAACAAACACTTCCTTCTTTCTTCTGTATCATTTGTCTGTTGCACATTTCAGTTCACAGAGGGGCATAAAAGACTACATGAATATTTAAAAGAGATTTATTTAACTTGTAAAAACTGAAACGTAAGCACATTAAATCACACTGGGAGTGCATACGTATTTTAATGACTGCATGATTTTATAGACACAATGAACAAAACCCAAAGAGAGTTAGAAATGTTGAATAAATGAACAGTTTCACTGCAGTTGCTGTAATGATCTCCTGTTACTTTTAAATTGCAATGAGCTTTTGTTCTTATTAGACACGTTAAGAAAAGATAGAACTTTATTCATCCCGAAGGAAATTGTTGCAGTACAAAGTAAAAAAGCATGAAAATATACACAGTATAATGAAAATAAAGAACAATTATCAATAAGGGGCAAAAAACAAACCAAATGTACACAATGCCAGAAATGGAAACCATTAAAAGGGTTAAGGGTAAGTGTCATACAGATAAACATGGGTTCACCTGCTTATACATACAAAATATAAAATACAAAATCAGTGATGTAACTACGTAGAAGATATTGGGGAAATAGAAAACTTAAAAGCCTAAAACAAGCAAAAACACTGGTGTGGTCCTTTAAGACAGTAGTTGTGGCACCATAGGTCTATTGGTTCAGTCCTCCGCTTTGGTCCAGACTACGTATTGTATAATAGCTCAGAAACTACTGGATTGCCATGAAAGTAGTTTCAGATAGTCATGTTCTCCAGAAGATTACACCTACTAACTTTGGTGAACCCCTGACCTTTTTCACAATTACCTGCAAAACAAAGATATTCCCATGAACCTCAGCTTCGGTTTGTATTTACTCTCTTAAGTCTAACTCTCCGCTACTTTAAATATGTTTTTCCTAATTTCGACTGTCAGTATTGTATAAAAGTCAACTTGCCAAGATCACTGATTTAAACTGATGAGGTTTGAGCTGAGACGTCATTTCCTCATAATTGTATGGATTGGAGTCAGTTTTGTCTATAAATTTATGATTTATAAACTATTTTTAATAGCCCTGCATTTGAAGAATTTTTAGAGGCTTCAAAAGAGAAAAGTGCTATGACTCTGGAAAGATGGACAGAACTACTGAAAACAAATGAATTCAGTTAACTTTATTTCAACAGGATAATCAACTCAGTGTTAAAACTGCCTACCTACCAGGTGCTGACATTAAACACAGAATTTTCCTTTTCCTCTGAGGAGATATGAGACATATTATGATGACACACACACGTTTCTAGTGTCTGCAAGTTGATATTCACACAATACTGACATCAAACGTTGCGGTAAACGAGCTTTTAAGCAGTGACGTAAAGAGCAGGTCAAGCATAAACACAGGTATGGTCCTTTAACCGTTGACATGACATCATAGCTCTCAGGCAGTGAGAAACTGGAGGAAGTTGTCTGTCTCACACACACACACACACACACACACACACACACACACACACACACACCCCCGGGCTCTTCATTAAAATCAGAGTCCGTTCCCCCACAGCGGCCTCCTGAGGGACAACAAGTCTCTCTCATGCTCTGTGGAGGACAGTTTAATTAATTAACACACACACACACACACACACACACACACACACACACACACACACACACACACACACACACACACACCAATTATGAAATTATTTAGTACAAACCAAATCTAAAACACATATACAGCACTTACTTGTATAGATATACACACAGATTTATACGTCAAGATCAAGAAAATTCACATGCAAACTGTGACGTCATCATAAGTGTTCTCTCTCTCTTCCATGCTCTCATGGCCCCTGGAGACTCAACAGGAAATTGTGTGTGTGTGTGTGTCAGAAACTAAACACACACACATATGTTAACAATAAAGAAAATCTGACAAAAGTCTTGTTTCTCATCTGACCCACATTTAGATAAAAACATTGATGCTAGTTTCTGGTCTTTGTGTGTCTTTTTGGGGACGTTTTCAAACCTATAGTTGGTTTCCTCTGGTCTATATCGGGGGATAAGTTGTCAGGCTTAATTTGTTTTTTGTCGTGCAGAAAAAAAAGTTTAAAGGAACCAGCAAGAAAGCAAACGCAGAATAGGAAAGTCCTGACGACGATCCTATGTGCCTAAATATCAAGTATCCCAGTATGCAAACCTGGCACCTGGCTACCGGAGCAGCGCCACAAGAACCTGCAGCGTGCACCTTGCAGTTCAGGGTCAGATTGAGGTCGGAGCACACAAAACTGCATTTAATTAGCTTAACTTTTGTTTTTTGTTTTGTGTTTGCTTTGTTATGATTTGGAAAAAGAGCTCTGGTCTTGTTTTTCTGTAACAGGTGTTAGTTAATTTTCTTTCAAGTGTCATTTGAGAATGACACATTCAAGTGTGTGCGTGTGTGTGTGTTACCTCTGAGTGATCCTAACTGTACTTGGGGAATGTTGCTCAGGTCTGCAGGAAAACCCACATACACACCTCCATAGTTCCTACACAACACAAACAATATGTGTAAAGTAAGCAAGTGTAAATGTAAAATGATTTTATATAAGTAATTAATATATGTATATAACAATATTACACATTATCCAAACTGAATGACTCACTGCCATTTGTCATCTCCTGGCACAGACTCTTCTGATCTGTCAACACACACACACACACACACACACACACACACACACACACACACACACACACAGATGTTAAAATGTCAGTCTGTCTTGTTTGACCTTTCTTTGATGTTTTACTGTTAACGTAGAACTTTTAATGTGTGTGTGTGTGTGTATGTGTGTGTGTATGTGGCTTTTCATGAAAGAGTTGTTAAAATTATTGTAAAATTAACTTACACCTTTGATGAAGACTCAACATGACCTGAGATGACAAACAGACAGATAAATGAATAGTTGACAGTCAAATTAATAATCTGTAATGTTTACATTTGCACACATTTCTATGCTATCACCTATGACAACAGTAACGTAAAAGAAATGCAACCTGCAGCAACAAGAAGTATGATGCAAAACAAGCAATAAAAAAAACCCAATTTAATTAGTTTAAAAAGTAGTTACAAGTAGGCCAAACAGTAAAGAAAGAAACTGCTCAGTTTCAGATTTAAATTGTTTTAAATATCTAAAAGGTGGTGATCGTTAGGAATACAACATAAAGGTAGAGTGCAGTGTTCATCTCATCATTTCATTGGCAACAATTTGTCAAAACAAATTTCTGACAGTGCTTTTAACAGCATTATATGACAATCCAAGTTTCTAAAATAACTTAAATACAACTAGAAAAAGTGATTTTAAATCTGTTTAATTATCTGTTATTATCTCTTATATGCTACTAGATAAACCAAATGTTCTTCTATTTCAGCCACAAACATCCTTTCAGCGTTTCTCACCTCCAATGCTGCTGCTGCTGCTGCTGCTGCTGTTGGTGGTGGTGGCTTGTGAGGAATTACCACATCCCATCTCTCACCTGAGTCTGTAACGGCACAGAAGAAGAGGAAGGAAAGAATAGGTGAATGAGAGGAAGAAGTAAAGAACAAGCAGGTACTAAGAAATAAGAAGGGTGGAGGTGCTATCTGTCTTTCCTTTTTCTTTTCCTCTGTGTCTATCTACTGAACCTCTCAGCATTGAGGAAAGATTAAAATGACGGCTAGAAAAGAGGAGGAGGAGAGGGGAGGGAGGAGAAAGAGAGAGCGAGGTAGGAAGGGAAACTGCTAGAAGCAGCGTGTTCACCCCTGCTGTTGAGAAAGTGTGTGTGTGTTTTAGGGTGTCAGCTGCTTTGAAATCTCTGCACAGTTTGAAGGCAGTAGATCAGAGTCAGCTTGAATCTATTTCATTTCTGCCTAAATACAATAGAAATGGAGTTGAGTGGGTTTAAAGGAGAGCAAAATGTGGAAGTTCAACTGGAAACACACCTGAAGAGAAAGAAACTTCTACCAACACACACACTCACAGGCACACACACGTATGTCTTTGCATTCAGACAGGAGCAACTGAGTAAATACAGAGCTACTGTACAACTTTGGTTGTCAAAAACTACTTTCCATATATTAATAGATGTATTTTTTTTATTACACTCATGCATGCATCAGTGTATTAAGTCTTTACAAAATGGTGAACTTGAGGTAGCATTTGAAATTGTTTCAGTGATGCAGTTGCACATCAAATAATTGAATACATGGAGGGAGTTCCTGAAAAGTTTTTTTCTAAAATATCAATAACAACTTACTGCAGTCTGGCACAAGAATGTTGTGTTTTTCAGCCTCAAAAGCAAGCCAATGCTAGCATGTCATGCTCAAGTTCAAAGAAAACTTGCAGGAAATAGAATTTTTACATTAAAATAAAGTTGAAATAAAGTACTTTAGCATAAGTTTCTCTTTCTCTGATTTGTGCTTATGTTGTTAAGGGTTTACAAGTTAAGGCTGTAGATGGTGGCTGTCACCTCAGAAGTAAAATAGTGCATGTTCTAACATGATGAGGGGCTTTTAATGTCAATGTTCTCCATGTTAGAACACTTTGTACATGCTGTCTTACCAAAGACAGCTGTGCTTGAAATGTTTTCTTTTCCAATCTGTAACTTGATGTTTATTTCACAGAAGCCGTTTGTATTTACTTTTCTTCTTTTCGTTGTTTCAGATAAGAAAAGCCAAAGGAGTGCCGATAAATAGAGATCGTATGAAAGATAAAGGTAAAAGAGGAATACTCAGAGATATATACAACTAAAATAAGAATGAAACTAAAAAAATAAAAACTATACAAGAGACAAAACTAGGAGGTAAAGTGACAATGGTATGAATCATAGCAGCAGGGTCTAGTATATGTAAATAGCGGGCACCAGACTAATATATATTATGATTATATATATTATGATTAAGTAAGTAGTTTGCTAATAAAAGGGATTAACAGGAAGACACATATGAGACGCAATGAGGAAAGAGACCAAAACAACAAAAACGTACTTTGTGACATGTATTAGAAATGACCTTTTTATGGCAGCAAGAATCAACTGAAAATAGATAAACTTCGTTATTTCTCACTCATGTAATGGAACCGTTACACTATGTAACACAAGCTATAGGTGGAACACTAATAGAGGTGTGTCACCAGGCAACTTCCCAAAATCCCAAGTGCATATAAAAGAGGAAGAAACTGAGGAAAACATCTAGGTGAAATGGTGGATGAATATGTGACAATATCATTTTTCAGCTATCTAGGTAACCCACAAAATTTCTTATTGAACATCTGCTGAAGGTAATACCATACTCCATATATGTGAACAGCCGATGTCGGACCGTACTGACCCAAATGGAAAATGGTTTGGTAATGAAACAGTGTCTCCACATGTCCATTGGTCAGCTGACTAAGCAGATTACAGATGTGATAAATGAGATAAACAGATGTGTACGGGGGGAAACGGAGGCTTCACTGATGCTAAAACATTTTACATGCATTGTATAAATTCATTCCTAAGACGACCCTCGACATAATAATCAAGCTCTGTGCAAAACCAACAACAACCAGATGCCTTCAACAACATTTTTGTTTGACGTCTCACAACTTTTAGTTGTGGCATGCTGAACCAGTGTGATGATTTATAAATTTACATGCAGAAAATCCTTGACCAATTACAGACAATCTTGTGATTCTTTACTTTGTAATCTTAACACTGAAAGTATCAGCTCCAAAAGCCCCAGACAGGAGAGCATCTTGCTTTCTGGTTATCTGATAAATAATGTGTTATTTGGACGAGTGTGTCCTCTTTGCAAGCAGAATGACACCTTTAGGCTTAAAGCTGGTGTAGGCTGTTTCCTGGAAAAAGGCAAGCAAATGCCAGAATTTGAAAATCCAGCCTCCTTCTGTAGCCTTTCCCTCTCTGTCCTCAGGCCCTCCACTAATACAGTAACCTGTTCGAGTTTCATTTATTTCAATCATCCCCATTGTCATTGTGATCCCGATGCCGTTTTATAGCAGCAATTCTATGAGATTGTCTTTTTTTCTTTGTAAAGCCCTTTGAGATGACAGACTGGGATTTGAGGCTACAGAAACTTCTTCTTTTATTGGGTTGCTTTGCAGTGTAGGCAGTTGTTGCCATTGCTTTTTTCTGCAGGACTTTCGGCCATTGAATCATGGTTTCACCAGCTTAAGGGACATTCACGCACATTTGCATTCGTAGAACAGCCAGTAGGAGCGCCTTATTTTTAAAATGACCTGTGATTGGTCAAATTCTCCCATCACGGGCTAGATTATTTCAAGCCTGAAAACAGAGACGAGGGGCTGAAGTCTAGTTTTCGCTCAGACCACTTGAATTACAATATGCTGAAAGATTGTTATGGAAATTTTGCCCCCCCAAAAAACTGTCTAGTCTCTGACTGGGTGTTTGGTGCTGAGCAGGTACTGTAGTACAGTAGTATTTTAGAGGTTTTATGCTAAAAACATCTGCCTGCTGAAAACGACGAGAGTGGAGAGAGTGAATCAAAACAGTAAAATTGTGTTTAGCAAAAGCCTATTTATAATTGTAAGATTTCTGTCTTTGATTGGTTGATATTAATGTCTTATATATTAGACTTTATGTTTTTGTCTGACTGCAGAAGAAAAAAAAATCTGTTCCTCTATTAGGCTCAAAATGCACATCTTATTTTCACCGACCTCATCCTCTCTGCTGCTGAATCTTAGAATGACTCATGCCACCCACACACGCATGCGCTTGTTACACGCACACACACACTCACACACACACACACAGACACACACAGACACAGCTACGCTCACCTTAATTACAGGGCTAAGCAAAGTGACTCTCACAACATAATAAATAATTTTCAACGTTTCCAGCAGGAAGTGAGTATTACTCCTGGACAGATGCTGAGGAATTTCATCAAGCGCTCACATTTTAATGTGAAGCTTTTACATACAAACCTCTGCTGTTTGTGCAGTGTTTTTATTTAGAAAGATTTAAAGACAATTCTACGTTTATCTGACTCTCTGTAAGCTGGAATGTAGTTTTTAGACATTTGATTGGCCACTGTGATGTTTTCTGGAGCTTCCACTTTAGCTGTGTACAGTGTGTTTGGTCTGATAGGTTTACCTTTATGTATAGATGACTCCAGATTTACTGAGCTTGATTTGTTCAGTATATGTTATTGTGAAAGATGGAGGTAAAGAATAAGACAATTTAAACAAACAGGATATGAAAATGTGCCTCAACAACAGTGTTTGACATGAAGCGTTTGAAGCTGTAGTTCCTGTTTAAGAACACAAGGTGACAGTGTTGTCACATATTCATCAGATTTAAATCGGGCATTTGAATTTATTTAAGCCAATTTGAAACAGATTTGCATAGACCCAAAAATATTTATTTTTGTGTTTGTATCCTGAAAGAAGTCTGTAGTGATTTAAGTTTAGATGACAGCTGTTTTTGTCTCTGAATTAATTATTAACAACACAAAATATAATCAACAAAATAAATGATGATGTAAAAGTATACATAAAGATAAACCTTTGTTTATATCTTGGAGGGAATAAACAAAATAGCCAGAAGTATATATACACCTGTGTGTGTGTGTGTGTGTGTGTGTATATATATATATTTAAATATACAGTATTTCTTTTTTTACGTATAACTAGCAGCATATAAAGTAACTAAAATGAACCTACTGTTACCAGTTGCCACATTAATGTGATGAAAAATAATAATAGAAAGCATCAATACTTGTACATTATTCTGAAATGGGCCAATCTGCATAATGAGTACTCCTACTTTTAGTATCTTAAGTATATTTTGATGCTAATAACTTTGTTATTAAGTAACATTTTGAATGTATGACTTTTACTTGTAACAGACTATTTCTACACATTAATGCTACTTTAACTTAAGTAAAATATCTAAATACATTTCCTGCCACTGTTCATCTATAAATGTTAAACTGGTCTTCTGTGGCACTATCTACACTTCATACACTCTGAAGTCCTTAGTTTGGCACTTTCCACACCCCGTAGTCTACTATCACACGGACTAGAAGAAACCTCCCCCTGCCTCCAGCTGTACTCTTCATACTCCCTCTGTCTCTCTCAGCTGCAGGACGCATCATCATCGACAAGACGTGCTGTCAATGTTCCTCACTTGGAAATGTCACTCATAATCCACTTTGTAACAGCTTTGGGTGAGTTAAGTTTTCATTGTTAAAGTTTTTTTTAAAATGTCAAACCTTCCTGAGGTGCTGTCAGGACGCTGGGTGGAATTTATTCTGCTAATGATTATAGCTGCCTAAAAGGTTTGTTCCCACGTCTGCAGCAACTACCCGTGTAATGATATCCATATGGAAACCATTAGTCATTTGTTTTCACCAGAAAATATGGTGTGGTCCTATTTAAAGAGGAGATTATAAAATGTGATACTGCTGCAGAAAAGTTTTTTGCCTTCTCAATTGTTTCTACAGAGAGAATCCATGTGATTTGAATTTAAGTGAACTGCTTCTGAGTTTTAGAATTGAAAGCACAATATGAAGCTGCACAGCAGCAGTTTTTTGTATGAGGGCTTCAGGACTTTACCACTGACAGCTGTTTTCCTCCGTGCAGCACTGTGGTGGCCCGCCAGGGCCCAGCTGCCAGAGTTTGGGGATGTTTGCACCAAAGGGAGCTGCTACCCCGCCACAGGTGACCTGCTGATCGGCCGCGCGCACAGGCTCAGCGCCTCCTCCACCTGCGGACTCAAGCAGCCGGAGCGCTACTGCATCGTCGGACATCTGGAGGTAAGAAAAAGGAGCTGGGAAAATAAACTCTTAGCATGTTCGCAGTTGCTTTTTTCTCTGCAGAGTGTAGAACAAAATACACATTTGGGAAGTTTTTGGTCTGGAGTTTTCTTTTTTAACCCCATGAATGACTTCTGGTAGGACAAATGCCAATCTTGGACTCTGCTAATGAGATGTAAACACATGATTTTTCATTCCTGCTTCATCTGCAAGCAGCAGAATGAACTCTTAGTGTCCTTGAATTTATACTGTTGTTTGATACAGTAATTACTTTGAAAGTACACAGAGTGAGAAAGTTTCTTCAGCTCGGAATGTTCTTTGGTTTGTGCTTTTGTCTCTCTTGTGACAGAAGTGTGCAAGCAAGAATGCAAACTTAATTAACACATATATTGTACGTCTATAACACTTTTCAAAACAGCAGACAAAGTGCTTTACATGGGTTAAAGGGAGGAAAGGGGGAGAAGAGAAGACAAACAAGGAATCACCCGCAATGTGAAAGTTAGAAAAGAAAACTAAGAGAATAAATTAGTGCATGGATTATTTTGACCACATTTGTAGAATGATAAAGATTTGGATAATAATCCTCCATTAAACACATGCATGTCATGTTAAGACAGAGAAAGACTCAAAAGGGATCAGAATAACAAGAAGAAAACAGCTGTATGTGATTCCACCAGACATAAAAACTTAAATTACATTTCAATCAGTCATAAGATGTCTAAAATATGCAATGGCATTCACTGTCATTCAAAGTACTGTACATGTCCTCTCAGTTTATGCACATAAAACCACATTTGCAAGTAGAAAAACATTTTTGCACTTTATACCACAGCCCTGACCCTAACTTATTGCTTATTCTCGGTGACTTCTTGCAAAAGAAAGATGGCCGGTTAAAGTCAGACATGAATCTCTCTTAATTAAGAGTCCAATAAATCTACACTGGGATTATGATAAAAAAATAACGTTCAACCTTGTACACCAGTTGTAATTTTAGAGATAATAAAACCAGAGACCAACTCTCTGTTTTCTGGTGTTTAAAAGGTTACCCATCATAAATTCCCAGAACCTAAAAACTTGTTTAATCAACAACCCAAACCCCAAAATATATCTGGTTTACTGTTCAATAAGATGAAGAAAAGCAGCATATTCTTACATTTGAAAAGCCGATGTTTTGTATTTTTCCCCTTAAAAAAGGACTCAAACGTTTAACTGATTATCCAAATCAATCCGCTAGTCAGTTAATTGGCTAATAGTTTCAGCTCTACATCATGTGCGGGAGAGTGCAGATGTACGGTATCTGCTCGCTGTCTTGTCGAGTGGGAGTTCAGACATTCCTCTCCACAATAAAAGCGCTGTGTGGCTCACAATCCCTTCCCTGTGTGCATGTGAACCGGGGGCGAGGTGGGGGGGATATTCTCTTCTTATCAAACACCCTATGGCGAGTTGGCTGTATGAATGGTTTCCTTATGAAATGACACACTGTGTAGCCTTTTCTGAGCTTCCTGAGGATGAGCACAGTCCTCAAGAATGAGCTACATGATGCTTTAGGGAGGAGTTAGGAAGTGAGCCTCAAGTAGAAGACATTTTTCCACCAAACAGTTTTAAGTGAGGCCACTTAGAGAGACTCCGCTCACATTTCAACACAGACGTAGATTGGCAGGGGCTTGGTGAAATTGCGAAACTCGTCTGTGGGATTTAACTGTGTGTGTGTGTGTGTGTGTGTGTGTGTGTGTGTGTTTACAAGAGTATAGTCTGTGTCCATGCCAAACCATCTGGTGCGCTGTTGACAAATGCAGTGAACATGATATAAACCGTACAGCCTAATTTAAATTCACTTTTAATGGATCTGTCTTTCATCACACATAATACAAAGGTGGCCAAAAGTATGTGGACACCTCAAACTTACACCCAGATGTGATTTTTGAATTCTCATTACAAAGACACAGGTTTCATTTTGCTGCTTTAATAGCCTCTAATTATTCTCAAGATTCCAGAACCTGGCTACAGAGATCGGCTCCCATTTCGACTTATTAGTGAGACACTTTCCTACAACTATATAGAAACAAGGTTGACAAAAAGTAACATACCTTGGCAGAGGTTAGCTGCTTGTTAGCAGAACAATAGTAAGGTGATAAGCTAGCTGAGTTTCAGGGAACAACACAGCAGCTAAAGGCGATTCTCACAGGCTTTCAGGGGGTTATTGTTGTTGTTTCACAAAGATTGTGTTGACTGAAAAAGATGTTGGCTAAAGACTCTGGATTGTAACAATGAGGGGGAATGTTATGAAATGTCTGCCTTCACTCTTTCAATAAGGCTACTGTGACTCTCTCTCTGTAGATGACTGAAAAAGAGTAGTGTTGGCTAAATATCAAAATGAAAACTATCTCATCCCTCCTCACGGTATGCTATCACTCGTAGTATATCTAAAGTCTTTGAGTTCCATCTGCCACAGTACACGTGCACGCTGTATGTTAGGATGAGGTGTTAGGCCTGACTCACAGTTCATCCAGAAAGGTGCTGGATTGGGTCAGAGTCAGGGCTTGGTGCAGGCCAGTCAAGTTCCTCCACACCAAAGTGGGATGCTCAGGTGCATCATCTTACCCAAACTGTGGCAAACTGTGAAAACACACTTTTGTAAACATTTTACTTATTTATTCTTTGCTGTTGATTTAAGATTTCCTTAATTGGAATTAATTGGCCAACTCAAACCATACCAAACCATTATTAACCTTTACAGTCTAGAGCTAAAGCAATCAGTTCATCAATAAGTGGATCAACAGAAAATGAATGCAACTATTGCCATTGCGTGAACCCCCCATCCACGGCTTCAGAACTACCTGCAAAGGTGCACCATAGTTTTCTCGTGAGCCAATCAGAGCAGCCTGAACAAACTTTTTGGGGGCGGTGGGCTTAAAGAGACAGGCATTTTAGACGAGAAATATGAAAAAATAATGTGTTTCTTGAACATTAAAGCGTGTAAACATGTTCTAGAAACACCAAATACAAGTATGAACCTGAAAAAATGTATTTGTTCCTAATCTTTAAAGGTTTTTCTTTAGAACTACTTTCTATCAAATAAATCACTATAATATTATATCTTAAATGTAATATTAATATATTAATATATAAATTATGACTTACATCTTGGCTCATGGATCATGGATCAACCAGTATAACAGAGGTACTATCATTCACCTTTGTGTTGTATTCGCTGTAAATTTCTAAACATGGGTGACTAAAATGCTAAACTATCAGCATATTTAACTCGTTACCACTCTCTGTGTCAGGACGAGAAGAAATGTTTTGTGTGCGACTCGAGGAAGCCGTTCAACGAGGACACCAACCAAGACAGCCACACCATTGAGAACCTGGTCACCACGTTCGCCCACAACCGCCTCAAGACCTGGTGGCAGTCGGAGAACGGTGAGAGACAGAAAACACACACGAGGCAGAAACGGGTGTTTGTTGTTGAATGAAAGGGACAGAATTCCTGTTCTCTCCTGGTTTGGAATGAATGCACAGCAGCATATATGTAGCGTGTGAGCTCTGACTGAGAATGTTCTCATGGGAACTGTAATGACTAGACAGGAGATCACAGAGCCTCTTACTGCAGCCAATCACAGCAGGGCCAGGGGGCGAGGCTTACACAGGTGTGCTGAGGAGAACAGGTGTGCGGATAAGAAAACAGATGTGTGTCAACACTTGAACACACACAGACGTTTAAAGTTGAGAGCAACAGGAAGTGGATAATGAGAAAGCGGTGCTTCAGAGAGCTCCACAGGGAGAACAAGAAACAAGGGGTGGCGGAAGCATTCAGATACTTCATTTTAGTAAAAGTCACCACAGTGTAAAAAAAAAATTCAAACCCTGCATTTAATATTGTACCTAATGTAAGTATAATCAGGAATATGTACTTGAAGTTTAAAAAAAAAAGTACTTGTTGCAGAAAAATGGGCTCTGTGAATGCATATAGCTACAATTGGCAGCACTTTACTCATGTAGTCGGTCGAGGGGGAGCTTATTTTTATCTTTTTTGTAAAAGGCTTTATTATTTCTGATTCTGCAGATTTTTTTCTTGATCAATTTGTAAAAAAAAATGTTTTTTTAATATGCAAGAAAATATTGAGAAATGCCCCTCGTCACAATTAGTGACACTTCAAATGTCTTTTGTCCGACCAACAGGCCAAACCTCAATATTATTCTAAGTAACAAAAAGCATGCAGGCAATATTTAGATGTAAATCAACAAATGATTCAAACTAATTAATTGACTCAGCGGAAACAACAGTATCAGGTACAATTGTATGCGGGGGAAATAACTACATTTTTTAAAGATATGACAACAAATTCAGTCAATCTAATGGTTTTAGACAAACTGTTCTGGTGCTGAAACCAAAGAGGTAAGCTGTGTTTAAAGCAACTAAGCTCATTTGTTTGGCTGGTTTTAACACTCCTTTGAACAATAATGATCCTCGAAAAGCTGATCAGCCCGATCAGCAGCACACTAGTTACTCTGAGCAAAGAAATAATCATCACATCCTTAATCTGCCCTGAAAGAAATCACACTAGAGTCAGTAAGTTCCCATACAGACTAAAACAAGCCATGGCTCTTTACTCCCACATTCATGCTGCACACTGTTCCCTCTCTGAGTGGTGGGAATCTGTCGGAGGTCTGAGTCATGGAGGGAGTGGCAGCCAGCAGTGCAGATGTCTTTGAAACAGCAGGAAGCTGCAGACACACAATGGGTTTGCTAGGGATTTCCTGATTCCCTCACCGTCGTTCTCCATGTCCATCTTTGCACCAGCTGTTAAGTTTAAACTTAGCAAAGTTTTACCTCTCCCAAGGAGGTTATGTTTTCGTTGTGGTTTGTTTGTCTGTCTATAATTCAGCAGGGGTGTGGAAAAACATCTGGCCCCATTTTCATTAAACTTAGTGGAAGGAAGAACCTATTTCATTACACTAATTATTTTTCAATATCATAAAAATTGGAAGAAAAGGCTCTTAGTTAATTTGTGTTTGGTTTGGTAACTACACATCACTAAATTAAAACAAGATGCTCCACTCTAACTATTTCTTACACGGACATTATTTGTTACTAGATATTTACTTATGTAGCAAACTGACTGAACTAGCAATAGCTTGCTAATATATTACTAGTTTATACTGAATAGTAGCTTTAAAAGGGGTGTCGTGTCAAAACATGATGTGGTCAACATATCTTACTAGACACTAATATGCACTTAATGAAATGCAGTTTAGGAAACAACCTTAAATTGAATTTAAATCAAAAAAACTAAAATAATGTAAAAATATTACACTAAAAAATCATGATTAGATTGATAGATCAAACATGTCCCTCCAGGTACTTATATATAAACAAAAATAAAGACTCCACAGCCATGCTGTGAGAATGTACTTTTTTTCACAGCTATGCTTTCAACTAAATGTTGGTAGGTATAACGTTAACCATGTTCAGCATCTTAATTTTGTGCATATGCATGCTTACTTTTGCACTAACACACACAGAGGCTGACTTCATCAAAACAAAGCAGAGGGATACCTACATTGACAGAGTGTCAGCAGTTACGTTTTATATATTGTTTGGCCTCCTAAAACTTTAACTTTAGAAGTTCTGTTACTAGCTCTAGATGCTTAAGTGTCTTCTTAGTTACACAGTAGATTGGACAGTGCTACAAATGTTTCCTAGCAACCAATTACAACACATTACAAAGACATGTCCTTACGTTTTAATGTTGCAAACCAAGCTAATGAATTTTAAAACCACATTTCCACATGAACATAGTAAAGAATTCAGGAAGAGCTGGTGCAAAACAATCCAGAACCGGAGCTTTAGATTGATTAGATACGTATGGGAATGCCCGAGCCTCAGCTGCATAAACATGTGCGGAAAGAATCTGTAAAGATTGAAATAAATTATGTTGAAGTGTCTGAGAAAGTGTGTCTGGGGTGTGTTGACAGTTCCTACGTTTGAGTTGTTTTATGAATAGGAATCAGTTGAGAAAGCGATTTAATTGTTCATTTCCTGTGTGTTTCCTTTCACTTGCAGGTGTGGAGAATGTGACCATCCAGCTGGACCTGGAGGCCGAGTTTCACTTCACACACCTTATTATGACCTTCAGGGTGCCTGTTCTCTCTGTTTCTCGCACGCACACGCACAGGCACACACACACACACACACACACACATCTGTATATATATCTATATCTCATACACTCCTGTACCCACGGAGATAAACACAACGTCAGACAGCTGTGGTGGAGGAATGTGGAAAACTGTTCTGGTCTCTGGAGAATGGTGGGAAATGAGAAAGAGGGAGGGGATGAGTTTGAGGCTGCTCTCATGGTTGGCCATGACGGTGGCCAGCTGGATTTTACTCTGTAACTCTACAGTACAGTCAAAACACACACTCAAAGACACACTTTCCATGTGTGTCCTATCCCATCCTGTTATGGGATTAGATGGCAGAAAAGATCAACACATCTAACAGCCTCCACCCTTTCAGGAATATCATTACTTTATGTTCAAGTTATGTTTATTACAGACAGACGGACATTTAAGAGCATTTAAGACAAAAAAATGCAAAGCCATGTACAATACTTAATAAAAAGTAACAGTCTAATAGTAACAGTAATAGTAACAGTTGACAGTAACACAGTAAAACTTTGAAAACAGTAACTTAATAACATAACATAATAATAATATTATAAAAAAAATATATATTAATATTAATAATAATATTAACGGAGAATTGTAATATTTTAGGTAAAAAAATGTTTCCATTTAAAAAATTCTACAGTACATATTGATCAAAAATAGCAAGAAATGTACTTCATCCAACATAAAAAGATGCCAAAACTTTTATTCTATAAGAAACAGTTTAATGTCATTTATTTTTTCCTGATCATTTACACTGAAGTTTGCATGTAAAATGATGATTGCAAAGACACAAGTAATTAGTTGAGTTAAAACTGGATGATAATGACATGAAAAAGCCTTAACAATCTTTGGTTTCCAGTGGGAATTAAAGGAAAAGAAATGGACATCAGAGGGTGAGAGAGCAGAATAGCTTTCCTTTCACAATAGTAGTTGAAAATGTACTACCACTACACTTTGGATTCACTGATCATTCACACTGACACGACCATCCTGACATCTGTGAGCACAAGAAGATGCAGAAAATCAATATGATGATTTGTATTTAGTGATTTTCCCTCCATCTCTGTTGACAGACGTTTAGGCCAGCTGCCATGTTGATCGAGCGGTCCATGGACTTTGGGAAAACATGGCAGGTTTATCGTTACTTTGCCTACGACTGCGAGTCATCCTTCCCCGGTGTGCCCTCCGGGCCAATGGCCAGAGTGGACGAGATAGTCTGTGACTCCCATTACTCAGACATCGAACCATCCACAGAGGGAGAAGTGAGTTTTATTTTATATTTACATTTTTGAAGGTTTTTCTTCTGATAAGAGGGCCTCTTGATTAGATTGTAGGATATACATATATAAACAAAATGTGTTTCATACTAAAGTCCCTTTCTATACAAATTTTCCCTTGGTTCTCTCTTTTTGGTCTTATAGGTGATATTTCGGGTGCTGGACCCCGTCTTTCAGATTGAGGACCCCTACAGCCTGAGGATACAGAGTAAGCTGCTCCTAAATTTCCATAGTGCATGTCCCCGGGAACTTTGGGGGGAAACTCGGCTCTACCGAGCAATTAGCTGAAATCAATTGCCAACTGTCTCTACTATCCTTTTTATCAGTACCACATTTGGTAGTTATTTTTAGTAAACGTACTAGAAATATATGGATTTTATGGACCTGTAAGATAAAATGTGACTAAATAATCAAGATCAAACTGAAAGTGGTAGACAAAAGAGTATACTGAGCACATTCATTTTACCTGAGAATGACCTCTGACCTTTCTGGTGGGGGGCCGAAGGAAAGACAAAGAGAAATATCCAGTGAACATACGACAGTATTGAGACGAATTGTAGTATTTTGTAGTTGTCTGTTGTCCAGGCAACAGCAACCTAGAGCAGAGTTTCAGGGGTCAAACGGGGAAGAGCGCTGCATGGAATTTCACATGTGGGAGTAACTGGGCCTTCGTACACTCACAACCAGCCTGAGACACACTCACACACACACACATGCAGAGGCCTCATGTTAAGTATGTGGTGAATGCTGTGGGTATGTGAGGAACAATGGCGGCCTATTTGAAGTCTGAAACCCGGCAAGAAACTTGAAAGATGTATAAAGAAAGCTCTAAAAACTTGTTATATACCTAAAACTCTTAATTTCATGTGTGCGTGTGTGTGCGTGTGTGTGTGTGTGTGTGTGTGTGTGTGTGTGTGTGTGTGTGTGTGTTGCGCAGACATGCTGAAGATCACTAATCTCCGGGTGAAGTTCACCAAGCTCCACACATTGGGCGACAACCTGCTCGACTCCCGCGACGATGTGATAGAGAAGTACTACTACTCCCTCTATGACATGGTCGTCCGTGGCAACTGCTTCTGCTACGGTCATGCCTCGGAGTGCGCCCCCATGGATGGAACAACATTTGATGCTGAGGGCATGGTACATCAAACTCATCTAATGGTCTTTAACTGCAAAAGGTGCTTCGAAAAAAGCTGGATCTTGAGGAGAGATTGTGTGTTCGCTAGGTCTTGAATGAACTTCCACGTTCAAAACTGCCTAAATGTTTTGGATCTTGCTAAAACCTTGAAAGTAAATAAAAGATCCAGTTATGAAGCTTGAAGCAATATTCAACATAACTCTGGTACTGCAAATGGTTTAAATTTATTTTGTGTGTTTGCAGGTCCATGGCCGCTGTGCATGCAATCACAACACAGAGGGATTAAACTGTGAGCGCTGTCAGGACTTTTACCATGACATGCCTTGGAGACCTGCAGAGGGGCAAAACACCCACGCCTGCAAGAGTAAGAAAACAAACATAAACAGAGTTCACTTCTCTTTCTGTTTTTTTTTAAGTTTGAAAACAAGGGGAAACAGTGGACCTGGCTCTGTCCAAAGGTGACAACAGCCACCTCCAAAGCTCATCAACTCATAATCAACACATGACATCTAATTTGTTTAATCTGTATAAAAAGGAAGTGTGACAATGACAATTTGTGGAAAAACAAACTACGCTAGCTCTCCCTGCTAACAGTCTTCAGGCTAAGCTAAGCTAACCAGCTGCTGGTGGTGGTTAGCTTCATTTTTATGAAAGTGGTATCAATCTTATCTTAAGACGAAAGTGATTAAAGGTATTTTCCAAAATGATAAATTGTGTAAGTAAATGTCCTTTACCTACAAAACTTTAACAAAGCGCTTTAAAGACATTACGCTGGAGCTGCCACAATTAATCAATCTGAAACTATTTAATAATACAAATAAAAATGCTGTATTCTTAAATACGAGGATTTGCTGCTTTCCTCTTTTATATCTGAAAGAGAATTAAATATCTTTTGTTAGTGGAGTAGCATTTTGTATAGTTGTAGCCTTATACTCTATAACACAGAATTGATAAAATAGAGTAACAAATAAATACTTACAAGTAATTTTGAGTCCGTACACTTTACTTATTTTAGATTATTTTCAATTTTCTATTCTTTAATGACAGTTTTCAGTTGTATTTAAATGTCCTAAATGGTGTTTTTTATAAAGCACTTTGAATTGCCTTGTTGTTGAAATGAAATAAAATGCACATCAAGAAAGACCAGCAGCAAATCTCACTTTCTTTTTCAGAGTGCGAGTGTAACCATCACTCCACATCGTGTCACTTCGACCTGGCCGTGTACATGACAACCGGCAACATTAGCGGGGGCGTGTGCGACGACTGTCAACACAACACGATGGGCCGACAGTGTGAGCAGTGTGCACCCTTCTACTTCCAGCACCCAAACCGAGACCTCAGGGACCCTAACGTCTGTGAACGTAAGTTACCTCTACATTTTCCACTGCGGTGTTCATCTTTACAGTCCATGCTACTCATTCGATGGACAGTCTGTTGAAATGTTGGTGTCCTCCTCCAGGACATGTTTCTTTCAGCACCATCTGGAACTGCATCCTTTGAAGTAAAAAACAAAAAGTAGCTGTTGTTACATCATGATTGTAATTACCTGCTGAGTACTAGGTTCAAGTGGAAATAGTGCAGTAAAGTGAAATACAGCCTCCCCCTCTATTTTTCTCTTTACTAGACTTTTAATTACACGCTGCTTTTGCAGCTCCTTGCGCTTCACTAGCTTGTCCACTGACACTAAAGATCTTACATCAATTAGCTGCACAGCAAGGTATTTAACATTTACTGACCAAAATCTGTTGTTTATATTTGTAATCCCAAAAGAATTTGTCTGTTGCTTTACCATTAGCTAACTTTTTCCACTTTAACACAAAAATATCATAATCTACTGGGCAGATTACCCTCACTATGTCTGTCTGTCTATGGTAATCTTTTCACATGACCATAAGATGTTGGAATGATAAGCATTCATGTGTCCACGCAGTCGGACTAATGTCATATTTCACGTCTCCACAGCGTGTAACTGTGACCCCTCCGGGTCTCTGCAGGGCGGACTGTGTGACTCGCACAATGATGTAGCCGCCGGGATGATCTCAGGCCAGTGTCGGTGCAAAGCCAATGTGGAGGGCGAACGCTGCGACAACTGCAAACAGGGACACTACGGACTGGGACAGGGACCTCACGGCTGCCTGCGTAAGTCACAATGAGTTAGAATTCTTTTTAGGCCCCAAGTATCTTTGTATTGTCTGTTAAATTCTCAGTTCACATAAAGAAAAAAAAAAAATCTTTTGCTCAGGAAAACCAAACTAGTTATTCACATTTTGCTGCCATATTTATTCTAGCTCTCTGTGTGAACAGTTGACTAAAAATAAGGAAAACTAAACAGGATGGAGGGTGGATATTGTTTTGGGATATTTTTCACTCAGTATGAAACACAAATGTTTTAAAGTAAAACAGGTGACTCCTTAATTCCCCCCTCACATTAGCCAGAGCTCCCTTAATTTCTAAAGTAATATAACCTCTTAAAAAACACCTTAATTTGAAAAGCCATAAATTATCAATTTAAGTAGGCTTCTATTAAAAGGGTACATGACATTTCCAGTTGTTTTCCACTTTGGGTTTAACCCCTTACAACTTCCTTAAACCTTGCCTGTAATCCTCATGCCCCTAATCATAAAAAATACCAAATATATATATATATATATATATATATATATATATATATATATATATATATATATATATATATATATATATATATATATATATATATATATATATATATATATATATATATATATATATATATATTACAATCCAAATATATGAGAATCCATGAATTATCCTCTTTACATCCTATCACTAATACCTTTATTTTTTAGGTGAATTAATGGATTTTTGGAGAACTTCCCATAAAAATTGACACTAACATCCACAGTGTGGATAAACTACAGTCAGTCAAACAGACATAGTTGACATAGTTGGATCTGTTGGTTCATTGTTTGGATGTGTGTTTGTGCAGCGTGTACCTGTAACCCGCTGGGAACTCTGCCTGGAGGAAACCCCTGTGATTCAGACACAGGGAGGTGCTTCTGCAAACGCCTCGTCGACGGACATAACTGCGATCAGTGTCTGGTGCGCAAACACAGCCCACCTTGGATACTTTTACCTCTATACATGTGTTTGTGCAGTGTAGGAACAAATGTCTGTTCTCCATTCTTTTTCCTGTAGCCGCAGCACTGGGGTCTATCCAATGACATGGACGGCTGCAGATCATGTGACTGCGACCAGGGTGGGGCTGTAAACAATAAGTATGTTTAGATAACAGTTTTATTAATTACTTATTTTAAGTTTAGAGTTCCCAGCATGTAATGTAGTTTTATATTTATTGTTGGACGTACTAAGAGTACAGATACAGGAGTTGTATTTCATTTAATTTCAACATAAATGCACAAAAACAGACTGAGAGACATATAATACCAAATCTCTCCTTCTACAGCTGTAATCCTCAAACAGGACAGTGTGTGTGCAGGGAGCACATGTTTGGACGACGCTGCGATCAAGTCGAGTCTGGCTTCTACTTTATCGCTCTGGATCACTACACCTACGAGGCAGAAGATGCCAAGCATGGGCCTGTGAGTGTGTTTAATGTACCACCCCATCTATTTACCCCAATGTGTAAACTACAGCTTTGTTGATCTCTTTCTGTCTGTCAGGGTGTGACGGTGGTACCGAGGCCTTACCCTCTGGATCGCAGTCCGACATGGACCGGTATGGGTTTTGTTAATATGCCAGAAGGAGCTTACTTAGAGTTCATCATTAACAACATCCCAGAGTCCATGGACTATGACATCCTTATTCGCTATGAGCCCCAGGTAAACACACACACACACACATTAACATACTGTGCTTTCTGTCCAAATTTTAAGTTAAATGTGTATCTACACTTTGGGATAATAAAATCAAGAACAACTTTATAAACACAGAATATTAGTTTTAATTTGTAATTTCATTTGTTTTAAAGGTCCCATGACATGGTGCTGTTGCAGATGCTTTTAAACAGACCTTAGTGTTCCCCTAATACTGTATCTGAAGTCTCTTTCCCAAAATTCAGCCTTGGTGCAGAATTACAGCCACTAGAGCCAGACCCACTATGAGCTTTCCCTAGTACGTGCCATTTCTGAGTCTGTAGCTATTGAGGAGGAGAGCGGGGGGGCAAGGTGGAGGGTGGGGGTGAGGCCTTGACCAACTGCCACTTTGCTTGTTTAAAAGCTGAAGGATGTCTCTCTCTCATGGGTGGGCCAAATTCTCTTGGTGGGCAAAGCAGAGAAAGGGGAGGTAACCTTACCCCTTATGATCTCATAAGGAGCAAGATTCCAGATTAGCCCATCTGAGCTTTCATTTTCTTAGATGCAGAGCAGGATACCCAGTGCTCGGTTTACACCTATCATCATTTCTATCCACTGGGGGACCATAGGCAGGCTGGGGGAACTCATATTAATGTTCCTCATAAAATGACATTTACATGCCATGGATCTTTTAAGTAAAAGAAATAACACGTGTCTCTATATGGTTGCAGCTGCCAGACCAGTGGGAGCAGGTGAACATCCGAGTGCAGCGCCCCGTCTATAACCCTCCAAACTACTCCTCTCACTGCGGTAACTCCATCCAGGGCGGAGACGAGCAGTCCATCTCTCTTCCCCCTGGATCCAGGTAAAAACATTAGTTTACTTCACTACTGTGTCTCTCTAGCAAGCCATCCACTCCTCACACTGACTCTCTGCTGTGTTTCAGACACGTGTTGCTGGTGAGACCGGTGTGTTTTGAGCAAGGACTGAACTACACGATTCATCTCTCTCTGCCTCTCTACTCTTCAGTCAGTGACGTCCAGAGCCCGTACACACTCGTCGACTCCGTACGTTGAATTTCATTCCTTAACTCCCGAGTAATCTTAAAGGACAGGCCTTGTCCTTGTTGATCTTCCTTCCTGTTAAGAGATCAGACTATATGCACTAAAATAATCCATGTAAACATTGTAGATTGGTGGCTACTTGCTAATACTTAAGCACACATTATTACTTTTTTTTTTATTATGGTTTCCCTTTCCCTTGACCTCCTCCTCCTCTTCTTCTTCCTCCTCCTCCTCTTTTTATAGTTGGTGCTGATACCCCGGGTCAGGGAGCTGGACATGTTCCATGGGGTCGATGGTGATGGAGCGTGGGATACGTTCCAGCGCTACCGGTGTCTGGAGAGCAGCCAGAGCGTCGTCAAAAGCCCCTTGACCGACATCTGTAACAACTATATCTTCAGCGTCTCTGCTCTGCTCCACAAAGGAGCCATTGGTACGTGACTTATGTATGTGTATATAATGTGTTTTTACAGTGGCTAACATTTTGTTATTTTCTTTTTGGAAAAAAATATGTTTATCTGTCTATCATTTAAGACTATGTTACAACTAATGATTGTCAAGTAATGTTCCTCATAACATTCTCATAAACGTCCTTTTATCTTTCTCTCATCTTGTCTCCCAGCATGCCAGTGTGACCCTCAGGGTTCACTAAGTGCTTTGTGTGAGCCCAGTGGAGGTCAGTGCCGGTGTCGATCCAATGTGGTCGGCAGGAACTGCGACCACTGTGCCCCGGCTACGTTTCTCTTCAGCCCCAACGGCTGCAGGTGTAAGTTTTGCATGACTGTACGATTATTGTAGGCCAGACGCAGCAGACAAAAGCATTTGTTTTGTTTCTTCATGTACTGATCAATGTGGAGATCATGAGCTTCCATGACATGTCTTTTTTCAGACTTGTGGAAAGAAAACCCCTAAAATACACATTTAGGTGTTTTAGCTTTTTCTTTTGAGTCAGTAGATTCCATAAGATTGTAGGATATATTTAGCATACAAGGCATAGGATGCTGAGGATTTGATTAGATATTGTGTCTGTAAATAGTGTTTTAATGTATGCAATTTTGCAATACTATTTAAAGGCAGTTTCTTCAAAATCAATTTGTTCTCAAAATTTTGAACTTGGCTTTGTGCAATGTTAAGAATTTGCTTCTATTTAATAAGATAATGCCTCAAATTTAAAACTAAAAATGAAAACTTCAGAAATACAAAAAACATTATCCTAATGTAAGTAATCAACTGGGGAAGTTTCATGGCGCTATTTATTAGTTAAGATGTGCTACCCTATTCCCCTGTAATGTCTTAACTCCGTAACATGAAGAGTAATGATTAAAAATTCTCCCTCAGCTTGCGAGTGTGACGCTCGGGGTTCGATCGACGCCTTCTGCCACGAGGCGACGGGCCAGTGTGAGTGTGTCCCTGGGGCCACAGGGCGCCAGTGTTCCCACTGCCTGCCCGGCTTCTGGGGCTTCCCTCAGTGTAGAGCGTGCCAGTGTAACGGCCACAGCGAGTACTGCCACCCTCAGACTGGAGAGTGTCAAGGGTGCAGAGACTTTACCACTGGACACCACTGTGAGAGGTAGAAGTTAGGCAGAAAGCTAAATTAAGGTGATTGGAGTCAACTGAAGTGTAAATATTTCTACTTTCCCCCTTTTTTTTCATTTCCAGGTGTTTGGACGGTTACCACGGCAACCCAGTGTTGGGTTCAGGTGGCAACTGTCGCCCCTGTATGTGCCCCGATGGACCGCGCAGTGGACGCCAGTTTTCTGACAGCTGTTACCTTATGGCTAATAGTAACCAGCTTGTGTGTGTGTGCAGCCCTGGCTACAAAGGTGTGTATATATGTACACACACACACACACACACACACACAGTAATTATTAATAAGAGATTTGTTTTTATGTAAGCAGTTTTCTTAAGTGCTCAAAGCATCTTAATGTCATCACATCTTAGAAACCCAAACAACACTTGAGGTTCCCTCTCATTATCCCACTGAACATGAATTGACTTCCTGTTTCCTTTCCTCATCCAGGTGCCAGGTGTGATGAGTGTGCTCCCGGTTACTTCGGGAACCCTCTGGTGCCCGGTGGGCGCTGCATGCCCTGCCAGTGCAGCAGCAACATCGATATGCACGACCCGGGGTCCTGTGACGCTCGGACAGGCGCCTGTCTCAAATGCCTGTACCACACTGAGGGCTACGGGTGTCAACACTGCAAACAGGGTTACTATGGCAACGCTGCTACTCAGAGCTGCAGGAGTGAGTACAGAATCCAGTCTAATTCCACGGTTATATCCTGATACCAACATATCTGCAAACTGCTAATGTTGGCTGATGTATTGACCTGGTTGACTTGCCAGTTTAGCTCTAGCTGATATTAATTTAGTTTCTTCTTTTTATTTTTAAAGATGATTCTTTTGGGCATGTTTAGGCCTTTACTGACATGAAAGTTGAAGAAATGAAAGGGGAGAGAGGGGGGGAATGAAATGCAGCAAAGGGATGCAGGTCAGAGCCAAACCCGTGCCCGCTGCGTCGAGGAGTAAACCTCTATATATGGTCGCATGCTCTACCGATTGAGCTATCCCGGGGCCCATTCATTTAATTTCTGTATAAATACAAGTACAACACTGTCTGTTAAACAGACCCAAAAATTAAGTATCAGTTTGGTTCTAACATCAATCTCATTTAACAGTGGCTTTCCACAGTGTTCCCTTAAATATAATGAACTACTGTCAACAATTTTTACCAAAAGACATGGGTACAAACGTCCAAAAGCCAAAGTTGTTGAACCCTGATCAACATCTGTCCTCCTCTGTGCAGAGTGTATGTGTTACTCAGCGGGCACATCACCTCAGTCCTGTTCCTCCCTTGATGAGTGTCAGTGTAATCAGCACAGCGGTCAGTGTCCCTGCCAGCCGAACGTGGTCGGTCAGAACTGCGACCGCTGTGCCGTTGATACGTGGAACATCGCCAGCAGGACGGGCTGCCAGAGCTGCAACTGCCACCCCGTCCACTCTTCTGGATCCTCCTGCGATGAGGTGAGTCGGACACTGTGATGAAAACCAAGAGCCATAACCACTCAACACCCCGCCTAACATCCAACATCCTGCATTAGCATTGCAACAGCTGCTTTAATTTTCTCTCCCACGTTAAGATGTATAGCTGAACTGAATCCTAGCGCTGCATCACAAAAACTTGTACTCAATGAACTGTTGGCAGAATTTTCCTTACACAATGTGGGGACTGGCTCACACGTTTTCCAAACAATTCTCATTGAGAGCAAAGTCGCAGGGTGGTAGTAAGTCACTGTGACCAACCCATCTAATCAGAGAGGCCTGTGTTTTTGTTATATTTTTTGATATATGGACTCCATCTGTTTGGGCAAAGCAGAGCTGCAGAACTAACAGAGTGAAGCAATTCCCAAATGCACAGATCTGCATGTGTATGCACAGAAACATGCACTATGTGTGTGCACACACTCACACACACAAACATTTGGGTTTCTGTGTTTACTGGCTGCTCTCCATCAGAGGAAGGAAGTCTCAGAATACACTGTGGAGTAACTGAATACACATTTCACTAAGAGGAGTGAGTTGTACCAAACAACGCGGGCCCATTGTGTCTGCATCTGAAACGAAAGACATAAAACATGCCGCATTAATCCAAAAGTGACTATTTCAGACACTTAATCTACCGTCTCATACACTTACTGTCTGATTATATTGTGTTGACCTGATGTTCTCCGTGTCCCTGTAGGTCACAGGACAGTGCTTGTGCAAACCCGGTTTTGGTGGGAAGACCTGTCGGGAGTGCAGAGAACTCTTCTGGGGGGATCCAGAGGTCAAATGTCATGGTACGTCACCCATCACCAATATATAAACAAACATAAAAACATTCCCAGCAGACCAGGGAAGATCATAAATCTGTTCATGCTTCCATTGCTCTATTTTTTTCATCTGAACATTCCCCTGAATGTCGTGTTTATAGTGTGTTTTTGCTGTCCTCTGGTGGCCAAGTCAGTAAATGGAGGTTCAAATATTTGGTTACAAATTCTCTGTTTTCTTTAGTAATGCTCTGCCAGGCCTGGACTATAGCCACAGTCACCTCCTGCTTTCTTCAGTAGTTTTTATTGCGGCCCAGACTTGGCCAGCCAAGAAAATGCCACGTTTAGGCCAGAAAAGAACTCCTCACTTGCCTTGTTTGTATTTTCACGATCACGGTCCACACACTGGGGAACTATGGAGAAAAAAAGGTCCTACACTGTTCCCCCAATAAGGATGTGGACACTCTTAACAGCCTTACTTTAAATCTCATGGTCATTTCAAATCCACTGTTCTGGAGTACAGAGCCAAAACATCCCTGTCCATATACTGCCTGCCTGCCCTGTATTCTCAAGTTTACATAACTCATTAGCTCTTTTTCCTCCTTGCAATTAAAGTTTTTTTGGAGATGGTTCCCTTAGTCACCATGTTGGAGGACTTGAGCTTTATATTGTCTGTCCTTGTTTTGTCTTTTACTCCTTTTGTGTGTTTTCGTCCTTATGTGTGCAGTTCCTTATGTATGAGGAAGAATACCAGCTGTGGCTGTGTAATTACTTTGGTGAGTTAAGTGAATGAGTTGGTTACATGTCAGCAGCAGTGAATTAGCAGTGAATTATTTATTGTCTGCTGAACATCCTACTGGAGAGTCCATCTGCAGAAATACGCGCCTTACAGTAGCTGGCTCACACTCAACGAAAGAGAGAGAGGGGGAGGAGGTAGGGGATCTGGGAATGACCTCTTGCTCCCTGCTCATGAGAACCAGATGCATCCCATTTTCGTCATGCAGCTACCCCCATAGGACCCAGGAATTCTGAATTATTCCGGCTGTATTCCCCAAAGGTCTCTTAAGCTTTTAAACCCACTGGACCTCTCTGCCCATCTCCACAAATGACATACACTTATGGAAATCTAAGCACTGTGGACACCGTACTGAGAAGTAATACTGGGAGTAATGTGTAGTTATGCAAGAGAGTGGTGTTAATAAAGCCTCATAAAGATGCCGCCATAGCTGAGAGGTAGTCCGGATTTCAATGTCTGAGGATTAAATGTTTGTCTTGTCGTCATCTTTGTCTGCGTGGTGCAACCAAACAGGGCGGCTGTTATAAGCATGTGGCCCTTAGCCACCATGTATGTTCTGACCCTAATGTGCTTTTAAAAACAGGCACACTGATGCCCCCCCACAAAACGTCAAACCTTACACTCATCTTCTGCTCCAGAAATCATGCAAATAAAAGCAGCAACACTGATGGTCAAAACCTCTCAAATGTTGCATTCCTTTTTTCTAACTTACTCCTAAACTGCTCCTCTTCTTCTTTCACTTCTTCTTCCCTGGGTTGGGGAGGGTGGGTGTGTGGAGTGCCCCAACACAATGACCTTCAAGGTCACGTTCCTGTCTTACTTTATTAACTTGAGGTTAAACATACAGTCCCTGGAGAGACTTAAAAAGCGCTAAAACAGTGTCATATAACTGTTTTTATGGTCAATAAAATTGAGTTCTTTAGGCCTCACCTAAGCTTTAAAAGCAACTTATTACACTGTATATATATTTTAGTGTCCAATATTTTGTTGACCTTCAATGCCAAATGAAATGGAAAGTAAACTCACTTCTACAAACATGCAAATCATTTCTACTTCTACCTTATTTCTTTATTGAGTTTTGTATTAATTAGGCATAGTTGAAGCTGACCATTGAGAACACCGTTCGATATTTGTTGGGAATATAAAGACTTGGGAGCACTTTACATTTCTTAGTTTTAAGTTATGCAATATGGTTTTTTAAAAGGAAGATCGCAATATTGTTTTAGATGCAGTATCCTGAGATTTAACCCTTTGTAGGCCAAGAAAAAGTAAGTAATACATAAATGAATTTAACAAATTTTCCCACCAGAATTTATTACTGGCAGAGTAGAAAAAACTCTCACTTGTGAAAACTTTTCATCATTATGTATTGAAACGTACTTATACAATATGTTAGAAGATTTTAATTACTTAAACATGTAACCGTATTCAAATTTCTGTATTTTTAGGTCTCCTCAAAGCTATTTGGGGCTGGAGGGGGTACTTAAACTTACAAATTGATTCTTCTGTATGGCGTATGTCAATTCCAGGATTTATTTAGACTCCTGGAATTAGTTTTCCCCTGACTTTCCTTCCTGTGTGTTTCCAGCTTGTGACTGCGATTCTCGGGGAATCTCCAGCAATCAGTGCCATCGTGCGACAGGTCAGTGCGCCTGTGTGAAGGGCGTGTCCGGCCAACGCTGTGACGAGTGCGCCAGAGGCTACATGGGTGAGTTCCCCACCTGTAAACCCTGCCACCAGTGCTTTGCTGTGTGGGACACCGTGGTGGGCGAGCTGACCAATCAAACCCAACGTCTGGAGGCCCAAGTGACACAGCTGCAGACCAGCGGGGTGACAGCGCCATATAAAGAACTGGTCGCCAGCCTGGAGAGAAACGCCAAAGCTGTCAGAGAAATAGTAGAGAATAACCCTGCTGCAGTGAAGCTGGAGAAGATTCAGGACCTGATGCACCAGATTACGTACGTACATGAACAAATGCAGTGGAGATCTACAGAAAAATGTAGCAGACGCGTTTTTGTTTGAGTTCGTCACAGTCTTCTTCTTTCTTTAGGGGTGTGATGTCCTACCTAAACGGAAAGCTGAACACGACAGAGGAGACCTTGAACATTCTCCACAGTGACGCCAATGCCACCGATGCAAACTTGGACGCGCTGACTGCCGAGGCCAACCAGCTGGAGCTGAGTGTCCAGGACCTGAGACAGCAGGTTCACAAAGCAAAGAACGCCAACATCCAGGGTGAGAAACCAAACCGGATAAGAGAAACTGTGTGTTTTTTAAACCTTAAACTAACAAGCATGTCATCAGTATATTGCATCACATTTATCCTAATAATAATAATTATAGTACATTTTATAGGCGCCTTTCACAACACTCACACTTTACATTTACAAATAAAAAAAGGTATAAAAACAGATGAACACAGATACAACAGAAACACAAAGCACCGAGCATGACAGTTTGAAGAGGTGGAGGTATCTGTTATACTTGTTCTCACCCTGGAGCTGCCTCTTAAAACTGCACTGTGTTTTGTTTATAAAAGCTGGGTTGCATGGTTGGTAGTTAGCTTGATATCTGAAGAAAATTCTGAAGGATTTCAATTAAATATGGTAGAAAAATAGGGCATGGACCCAAGAACAGCTGATTTGTTTTGGTAGAATTCCATAAACCAGTTGTGCAGCGCAGCATTAGCAGGGATATGAACCGTTGTTAGTATTAAGAAAAGTTTTGGTGTAACTTAATCAGAATCATATCTAGGCAGCGTAGTCATCACAGGATTCCTGACATGCCCCTGAAGTGGCTTTTATATCCACCAAGTAGCTTTTTTAATCTTAAAAAAGAGTCATGTTGAACCTGTGCTAAAAATTACCATTAATTGAATAAGAAACCAAACGCCACAATAACCTTAGCATACACATGTTAGGCAATCATAAATAAATGATGCAACTTTTTATGGAAGTGTGTGTGTGTGTGTGTGTGTGTGTGTGTGTGTGTGTGTGTGTGTGTGTGTGTGTGTGTGTGTGTGTGTGTGTGTGTGTGTGTGTGTGTGTGTGTGTGTGTGTGTGTGTGTGTGTGTGTGTGTATGTTTTCAGGTGCCATGGACACTATTGCAGCTGCACACATGCAGTCTACGACAGCAGAGCTCCGCGCCAACACCTCCACCAGTCATCCCGGAAACACGGTGGAGGGGTCAGCCACAGTACGGAAAGCCACGGAGGACAAACTGACCGGCGCTCAGAAGGAATTTGACCGCAAGCACCAAAGAAACTCACAGAAGCTGGACAAACTGTCCACTGAGCTGGATAAATTTGACCTGTCACCACTTAGCAAGAAGGTGAGAAAGACTTTCTGTATTGCGTCTATTACAAAAAGGAAAGAGTAAAGTTTCATCTTAAAGAGGTTGTATTATACTCATTTTTAGCATCGTATTTGTACTCTTGAGGTCTCATAGGTTAACATGCTTTGATGTTAAAAAAAACATATTATGTATCTCATACTGCCCATTGCTGCAGTTCTCCACCTGAAACACTCTCTCTGAGCTCTTGGCCCGCCTTTCTGAAATCCCAGTCTACTCTGATTGGTCAGCTGGCCAAATCTATTGTGTTGGGTCAACCATATTGAAACTGGGCAATGTTTGCTCAGGCAGTGCCAATGGGAGTACATTTGAAAAACTGGGCTAGCATTCTCAATAAATGACTTATTACTTGAGACATTTCAAACAAGAATGTGGTCGAGCCGTTTTTTTAAAAACAGTTGATAAAAAGTGCTGTCTGTGGGTATGAAAGCTCCATTTGGAGTGTAATGTGTTTTTACATGTCTTTACATAAATAAACTATATAATACACTATAAGATGACAAAATTAAAAAAAAGCATAATAGGGTTCTTTAACACCGACGGTTGTATGTTTTTCTATCTTGCTGCAGACATGTGGTGGTGCAGCTGAAGGGGACGGCTGCCCCGGCTCCCCCTGTGGTGGTTTGGGTTGCGTCGGCAAGGATGGAGTCCTTCACTGTGGCGGAGAAGGATGCGGAGGCCTCGTCACAACCTCCCAAACTGCTCACAAATCAGCCAAAGAGTTGGACCAGGAGATCGTCACAGCGATGCAGGAGGTGGACAAGCTCTCCAGGATGGTGAGTGAACACGGTTAATAACTAAACGCATGTAGAATGAGTTAAGATGGCTGTGAGCAGGTCACTGATTTTTGTTTGTGGTCAGGTGTGGGAAGCCAACAGCCGCGCAAACGAAGCCAAGGTGAATGCTATGGACGTGCTGATCAAATCCAACCAGAGCAAACAAAGAGTGGAGCAGAACAACGAGCAGCTCCGCAACCTCATCAAAGAGATACGAGACCTGCTCACCAGTGAGTACGCCGTCAAGTAACTTTATTTCCCGTTTAATGGCAGCTTGAAAAAATAAGAGTTATGGTTCAGAAAATGTCGTACAGGCATGATTTTTGATTTGAGTGATCTAAGATATCATTGAATATTATTGTAACTGGATAGAAGTGGCTGGAGGCAAACCTTTAACTATGACTGGACTGTAAATACCTTTTATGTTGACGCTTTAGTGCATAACTTTTTTCTTAATGAACATGTTACATTTAAGCCATTGCAAAATGAGTTGCTATAATGGAGGCTTGTATCACGTGGACGTGCCAACAGTTTTGTTTAGTCATTACTTAGAATTCCTTATGGGGGCGGTAAAAACGACGCGCTATAGCTTTAAGGCTATGATACAGTCCAGAGTGATAGAGAAAGATCCATGGCTCTGACACAGTCAAACAGCGGAAAGAATGGCGTTTAGGCGAATATATGCTTTAATCTACTGAACTAAGTATATTCTTGAAAGATAAGTGATTTTTGGGACAGTGAAGTTTGAAAAGTTATTTCAATGTTGTATAATTCTGAGAGCTGGGTAAAAAAACATTAGGCAAATTGTAAAATATTTTGTACAGAAAAATGAATGTCTATTTTTTCAATATACAAGCTTCTAAAATTAAAGGACTTAAGCTCTGACTGACGCTGAAGTGTTGATTGTTAGTTATAGAACTCAACAAATTCAAAGAAAGAAACTTAAAAGGAAAAAAAAACATCTTCAATGTTTTGTTTCTGATTATCCAGATGAGAAGGCAGATGTGTCAGTGATCGAGGCTGTGGCCAACGAGGTGTTGGCTCTGGAGATGCCGACCTCGACAGAAAAGCTGAAGGAGCTGACGGAGGAGATCAGGGAGAGGGTGCGAACTCTGACCAGTGTGGAGACCATACTCAGTCAGAGCGCTGACGACATCCAGGCTGCAGAGACGCTCTTGAAACAGGCCAAGGCTGCCAGGTAACATGCACGCTTACATTTGGATCGTCTTGGATGTTTTAAAAAAATAAAATACATTCTTAATATTCAGAAACAAAAAGCCTTTTAATCTTAAAAGGAACATAAATGTCCCAGCTGCTCACATTGATCCACAGATCACTCCTGTTAATAGAGCAAGGGGTTCCACATTTAAAGGTCCCGTGGCATGACAGTTTCGCTTAATGAGGTTTTTCAACATTAAGATGTGTTCTCCCAGCCTGCCTATGGTCCCCCAGTGGCTAGAAATAGCTCTGGGTATCCTGCTCTACCTTTGAGAAAATGAAAGCTCAGATGAGCTGATCTGGAATATTGCTCTTTATGAGGTCATAAGGGGCAAGGTTACCTCCCCTTTCTCTGCTTTGCCCGCCCAGAGAATTTAGCCCACCTATGAGAAAGAGACATCATGGCTTTTAATCGAGCAAAGTGGCAGTTGGTCAAGGCCACACCCACCGCCTCCACCTTGCACCCCTCTTTCTCCACCTCAAAAGCTACAGACTCAGAAATGGCACATACTAAGGAAAGTTCAATGTGGGACTGGCTCTAGTGGCTGTGTATCTAGGCCAAGGCTGAATTTTGGGAAAGAGACTTCAGATACATTATTAGGGGACCACTAAGGTCTATATAAAAGAGACTTCAGATACAGTATTAGGGGACCACTAAGGTCTATATAAAAGAAACTTCAGATACAGTATTAGGGGACCACTAAGGTCTATATAAAAGAGACTTCAGATACAGTATTAGGGGACCACTAAGGTCTATATAAAAGAGACTTCAGATACAGTATTAGGGGACCACTAAGGTCTATATAAAAGAGACTTCAGATACAGTATTAGGGACCACTAAGGTCTATATAAAGAGACTTCAGATACAGTATTAGGGGACCACTAAGGCCTATATAAAAGCATCTAAAGAGCCCAATGTCATGGGACCTTTAACAACGTATGAGTCTGGGTTCATTTTAGTTCATTTTTGCTGACTTTTCTTTGCATTTGTTTAGCACTCTTTTAAACAGGCTTTACCCCGCATGCATGGTATTGTTTGTTTACATTTACATTTTAAATAGTCTCTACGTGATATATAAATAGAGTTTAGTTACGGTAAATAAAACATGCCCAATGTATTCACGGTTAACATATAAACTGTAAATTAAATACTATCTGTCCATCAGTGAAGAGGCGTCTAACATGAAGGAGACAGCAGACATAGTGAAGGCAGCCCTGGTTGAGACTGAGCGTGCTCAGAGTATCGCCATGGACGCCATCCAACTGGCCCAGAACAACACAAAGGGGACTCTGGAACTGCTGATCTCTGTGAGTTTTACCTCTGACCTGCAAGATTACTGTTGTCATAGAAATAAGACTAATAACAGCTTGTAAATGTTGGTGTTTTAAGAAATATTAGACCTGTTTTATTCCCTTATCCGATGGATGTCGGTGATGACTGATTCAACTGTAAAGACTGAGTCTTCATTATTCTTTTAACCACTGATTTTTTTCATTGGTTTGTCTGTAAAATGTCTGAAATTCTTGCGTCCAGCATGATTTCAAAAATAGAAACCAATCTTCCCATCTTGTGAACTCACATTTGATCAGGAGCTCACATAGATTGTATATAAAGATCCTCCCAATTTATAAAACTGAACGCAAAATATTATTTTGAAGCCAGGGTCTCTGTAGTATAGTAGTCCGCTTATAACTAATAGAAACCCAACTTATCAGAAAAAAGGAACACTTTCAATAAAATGTAATGACTTGCAATGCCTTTGATGTCATTGGCTTGCCGACATAAAAAGAAAGTTACATTCTCTTTTTATGTAACATAGATCTACATCTGGTCACAATTGTGCACATTTTACAACGATACAATGTCTTATACTTTAGTGTGTGTGTGTGTGTGTGTGTGTGTGTGTGTGTGTGTGTGTCAGGTGGAGTCGGAGACGGCGATGTCAGAGCTGAAGCTCGGTAACACCACAGGTCGTCTGGTTCAGCTGGAAATGGAGGTCGGCCTACTGAGACAGAACAACTTTGACGTGGACCGCCTGGCAAAGACGGCAGATATGACCACCGACCAGGCCAGACTGAACGCCGAGGAGGCCCAGCAGGTCTCTCTCTCTCACACACACACACACACACACACACACTGTCAACTCATGCTTACCTTCTGAAATACATTGCATTTGGAATGTGGGTAATGACTACTTCCCATCAGTCTAACAATGTGAAAAAAACTTAATTTGGACCTGCTTCTCTCATCCAAGTAATGTGGTCATTTGTTTCTGTGCGTGTGGAAAGGAGTTTGACACCGAGGTGAGGGACAAAATGGTTGAGGTGGAGGACCTGGTGGAGGACAAAGGGGACTCGGTGCTGCAGGCGAGGAGAAGAGCGGACATGCTGCAGAAGGAGGCCAAAGAGCTGCTCGCCCAGAGCAGAATCAAGCTGCAGGAACTGGGAGGTAGCCGCCGAATGTTTGACGGATTTTCATTTTACATGATTTTATTGTTTCATCATATTTCATTTAAGACAATTATATAATGTAATGCGTGCATTTCATGTGACATTCAGGGGCCGCACAAAATTGTTTTGATGAATACTATGACTTTTGTTAGTTTTTATAACATACTATACTATGACTTTTTTTCATTGTTATAACATACTATTCTATGAATTTTTTCATTTTTATAACATACTATAATATGACTTTTTTCATTTTTATAACATATTATACTATGACTTTTCATTTTTATAACATACTATACGGTGACTTTTTTTTAAAAACATTTTTAAAACACACTATACTATGACTTTTTTAGTTTTAATGACATATTATACTATGACTTTTTTCATTGTTATACCATACCGTACAATGACTTTTTTCCATTTTTATAACATACTATACTATGACTTTTTTAATCTTATAACATACTGTACTATGACTTTTTTTTCATTTTTATAACATACTATACAATGACTTTTTTCATTGTTATACCATACTGTACTAGGACTTTTTTCATTTTTATAACATCCTATACTATGACATTTCTTTATTTTTATAACATACTATGACTTTTTTCATTGTTATACCATGATGTACTATGACTTTTTTCCTTTTTATACCATACTATACTATGACATTTTTCCTTTTTATGACATACTATACTGTGACTTTTCTTTTAAAACATTTTTTTAACATACTATACTATGACTTTTCATTTTTATAACATACTATACTATGACTTTTTTTTTTAAACATTTTTATAACATACTATACTATTATTTTTTTCTCCATTTTTATACCATACTGTACTATAACTTTTTTAATTTTATAACATACTGTACTATGACTTTTTTTCATTTTTAAAACACACTATACTATGACTTTTTTCATTTTTATGACATACTATACTATGACTTTTTTCCTTTTTATACCATACTATACTATGACATTTTTCATTTTTATGACATACTATACTGTGACTTTTCTTTTAAAACATTTTTTTGACATACTATACTATGACTTTTCATTTTTATAACATACTATACTATGACTTTAAAAAAAAAACATTTTTATAACATACTATACTATGACTTTAAAAAAAAAACATTTTTTTAACATACTATACTATGACTTTTTTCCATTTTTATACCATATTGTACTATGACTTTTTTCATTTTTAAAACATACTATACTATGACTTTAAAAAAAAAACATTTTTATATTTTACTTTATTATGACTTTTTTCATTGTTATACCATACTGTACTATGACTTTTTTTCATTTTTATAACATACTATACTATGACATTTT
>NC_048429.1:3304342-3305398 GCF_013103735.1 Etheostoma cragini
ATGACTTTTTTCATTGTTATACCATACTGTACTATGACTTTTTTTCATTTTTATAACATACTATACTATGACATTTTTCATTTTTATAACATACTATACTATGACTTTTTTCATTGTTATACCATACTGTACTATGAATATTTTTCATTTTTATAACATACTATGCTATGACATTTTTCATTTTTATAACACACTATACTATGACTTTTTTCATTTTTATACCATGATGTAATATGACTTTTTTTCATTTTTATAACATACTATACTATGACTTTTTTCATTTTTATACCATACTGTACTGTGACTTTTTTTTATTTTTATAACATACTATACTATGACATTTCTTTAATTTTATAACATACTATACTATGACTTTTTTCATTGTTATACCATACTGTACTATGACTTTTTTTCATTTTTATAACATACTATACTATGACTTTTTCATTTTTATAACATACTATACTATGACATTTTTCATTTTTATAACATACTATACTATGTCTTTTTTCATTTTATACCATACTGTACTAAGACATTTTTTCATTTTTATAACACACTATACTATGACTTTTTTCATTTTTATACCATGATGTACTATGCCATTTTTTTATTTTTATAACATACTATACTATGACATTTTTCATTTTTGTAACATGCTATACTATGACTTTTTTTTAAAAACATTTTTATAACATACTATATTATGACTTTTTTCATTGTTATACCATGATGTAATATGACTTTTTTTCATTTTTATAACATACTATACTATGACTTTTTTCATTGTTATACCATACTGTACTATGACATTTTTATATTTTTATAACATACTATACTATGACATTTTTTATTTTTATAACATACTATACTATGATTTTTTTCATTTTATACAATACTATAGTATGACTTTTTTTTTTAAACATTCTTGTAACATATTATACTATGACTTTTTTCATTGTTATACCATACCGTACAATGACTTTTTTTCATTTTTATAACATACTATACTATGACTTTTTTAATCTTATAACATACTGTACTATGACTTTTTTT
>NC_048429.1:3305498-3323228 GCF_013103735.1 Etheostoma cragini
ACCATACTGTACTATGACTTTTTTTCATTTTTATAACATCCTATACTATGACATTTCTTTATTTTTATAACATACTATACTATGACTTTTTTCATTTTTGTAACATACTATACTATGACTTTTTTCATTGTTATACCATACTGTACTATGACTTTTTTTCATTTTTATAACATCCTATACTATGACATTTCATTATTTTTATAACATACTATGACTTTTTTCATTGTTATACCATACTATACTATGACTTTTTTCATTGTTATACCATATTATACTATGACATTTTTTAATTTTTATAACATACTATACTATGACTTTTTTCATTGTTATACCATACTGTACTATGACTTTTTTTCATTTTTATAACATACAATACAATGACTTTTTCATTGTTATACCATACTGTACTATGACTTTTTTTCATTTTTATAACACACTATACTATGACTTTTTTCATTGTTATACCATGATGTACTATGAATTTTTTTGATTTTTATAACATACTATACTATGACATTTCTTTATTTTTATAACATACTATACTATGTCTTTTTTCATTTTATACCATACTATAGTATGACTTTTTTTTTAAAAACATTTTTATAACATACTATATTATGACTTTTTTCATTGTTATACCATACTGTATTAAGACTTTTTTCATTTTTATAACATACTATACTATGACTTTTTTTGTTTTTATGACATACCATACTATATTCTTTTTAATTTTTATTCCATAATATGACTTTTTTTTTATCACATTTTGACGAAATATATACTGTGACTTTTTCATGAACATTTTAATGACATATTATACCATACATTTTTTTCATCCCATTGTGACAATCTTAATTTGGCAAACACACAGTGATGTCACTTCCTGTGTTTTCAGAGTTGGAGAGTTCCTACGAGGCCAACCAGTTAATCTTGGAGGCAAAAGCTGCAGAGCTGGCCGAGTTGGAGCAAACTGCCCGTAGGCTCCTAGAGGAAATCAGCTACAAAGTGACGCTGTACAGCACCTGTCTGTGATCTACCTGGACGCTCCAACACCTCAAACTCTTTATTGTCCTAAGTGTTCTGGCTGGGATTTGAATGGTGCCAAAGGTTTTAAAGCGTTTCAAAGTACTGCTCCCAGATGATTCCCAGAGTATTTGATAGCTTTTAGGACAAAACACTGTAACAGGTTTGACATTGTCAGTGCCAACAACTTTGCATTTAAGTATTCTGAACAGCTGTGCCAAAAAGGATTTTAACAATGGAAACAAGTTGTAAAGCTGCCAAAGACCATTAAAGTATTGAAGTAACGAGTCCCAAAGGAAACCACTAAAAGCCAACGTGACCTCAGCGCTCGAAACCAGGAATGTGTAGAGAATATGGAACAATTTAGCTACAATCTGTGTATTTAAATATATATGATAGAAACCTTTTATCCATACCTTATAAGCCCAACCATAGAAAACATTATGTGGTTCAAAATACATTTGTAAATGGTTCTGTGGGATGAAAAAATATTAAATTTTGATTTGAAAACAAAGTTCTTAAATCTTTCCTGTTGGTCTTTATTGTATTTTTGGTAACGGTTGAGTGCCTAGAAAATAAGTTTTTCCTATACATTTTTTCCCCAATTTTGATCAGTTACACCTGCATTAATCAATATTTTGGAGGTAATTTATTATTAATACTGTCATTAATTTTTTTTTTTATTCTTAGAGTTTGCTAAGTTTTTCGACATACTATGCTTTGAAATTTTATCACTTTTTCAACATACTCATTCCTTTATTATCACTTCTGTCAATGCACTATATTGTGTCTCGTTTCGATATACTATTATTTTTTTGTTTTTATCACTTTATATACCAATTTAGCTCAAGCCTTTTCTGTGGGAAATGCATTTTCTGTTAAGATACTTGTACATTTACTTGGTATTGCGTTCAAGTACTTCATACAAGACTGTTTTTTTATTTTTGGCTTGGTAGGGCAGAATAGTCACTGTCAGTGAACAATTGACAAAATTGTGAACTAAGGTTTAGTTTATGTGCTCTTTTCCTGATGTTTTGTTTCATAACTTGTTATTGTAACAGAGGTTAGTTGTTCTGTTTGAAAAGGTAAGGCGCCAGTTTTCCTTTACATTATGATCAATTTAAGTCTTCATTTGTAAAGTAACTATATACCAAAGTTATCAGATAATTTTAGTGCAGAAAAAATCCCAATATTTCCCTCTGAATAGTGAGTACCTTCAATTTGTACATTAGTACAGTACTTGAGTAAATGTACGTATTTATATTACACAGCTTTTGAATGTAAAAAAAAATGCAGCAGGCTAAATATTTTTAAAGGGGTTTTAAAACTTTAAAAAGACACTTACAGAGCAACAACATTATCATGTTAAGAGAACGATGACAAAATTATCTACAAGAACATATTTATTTGCATTATTTGGCATTCAGAAGAATATGTGTTCCTGTTAAAATAGAGCAACCTCCATGAAATAAAAAATAATTCAATATTACAAAAGATGACTCCTACAACAAAGGCGGAACTTTTACAGTAGTTACAACGGATAAGACTTAAATGTATTCAGCGGTCTATCAATTTGTCAGATGAATACATGTGCTGTATTTGTATGATGAAAGACAACATTCTCATTACATACCAGTTAGATGTTATGGCTCTGTTATTATGTGGCACTTCAAACAGGACAGCACTAGTAGCAGCAACATTTGTATGGGTTCTTGTGATTAGGTTTGCCTAATGCTGAGGTCCCATACCTCACCATTGGGCAAACATAAGCTCTAGAATTTTAAAGGATAAAACTGGCAGAGGGTATTGATTTGTATTCTTGGAACTAAACCCTGAAATGAAAACAAAAATTCCCATCATCATGGAAAACTGAAACTTGCATTTTCTTTAAGTTGTTTGTTGAATATTAGCAGCTTGATACGGAAGGGTGAAAACACTGACGGGGAAATCCTCCCACAACACACAGCCAGGATCTCTGTGTATAGAAATCTGGTGTAAAAATAAAGGGAGATGTGGTCTGAGAGGAGCCCTCACACATGAACCTTAAATCAAAATGTTGACCCCCTTTATACTCTTCACAACCTACAGCTTTTATGCTCCAAAACACAAAATTACAACTTGACATAAAGACAATAAAAGTGCTTTGGATGTTTTTCCTTTTCTGTAACTCATTGGGGTAAAGAGTCCCCGGGTCTAATCCCTGCTGCGGGGGCTGTGTGGGGCAGGAGCTCCTTCCACAGGAGCGGAGCTGGGAACCGAGAGCAGCTGGCCGGCGTGGATGCGTTCGTTGACGCGCAGCTGACAGCCGTCCTGCAGCATGCGCAGAGCTATCCTGGCGATGTTGCGTGAATCGTCCAGCCCAGAGTGAGGGCGGCCCTCGTACTTCAGGCCCAACTTCTCCAACATGGTGCTCAGCTTCGTCTGTGTGCGGGGGACCTGGGGGAGCACAATGTGTTTGTTTGCATATTTGATGATTTAACAAAAAAACAAAACATATTTTTCTTTGTCATATTTGCAAGTGTTGATGTCTTTTATATTCTGAGTAACTATGTCCATGTGTACCTCCTTGCGGGGTTGTGTGAAATAAAGAAATACTCTTGAAAACACATGTACTCCCAGTCTCCTATCTTAAAACAATGAACAGAACACAAACCTTGTAGAAGTTCCCGTATGATTTCCTGATGTTGATCCACTTCTTTGCAAACTGAGGATATCTGATCCGGCTGAGCCGACACTGGATGTTGAGGAACTTGCTCATGTCCCAGGCCCTTAAAAAGATGTAGACACCAACGTAGTGTAAGATATCACTAAACTGACGAGAAGCATCACAATTACAGTTAAAATTCGGCACCATTACTGAACTCAAACCTACCCGTCAGTCAGGATGGCGTATTTGTACGTTGTCCCGAGCTCCCTCTCCTGAAGCCACGTGACGACCTGCTGGAGTACTGCTGGAAACAGCTCTGCTTCATCCACCATTTTCTGCCAACAAAACATTGTATTCACGTACATTTCATGTTTATTTGAAAGGGGACAGATGCTAGTACAGATAGCTCTTGCTAGTTTCCGATGCCTGTACCCAGAAGGGCTTTACACAATAACTCCTGGTTACTATGACACTTTGTTATTAACTGAGCTCAACCGACCTGCGTTATTCCGGTTAACTTCACACAGAAGTCTGAAAGCTCTGGGTTCAACTCTGGTTTCACATAGGCCTGAAAGGAGTCCACCTGCATAATAAAAGAAAACAAACAAAAAAGTCTACATAAACATTCATATATACAAAAGTTGCTCTGCAGTTTAAAAACTAAACAGGTCTGACTTAGCTTACAATTTGTAAGGTGTGCGTGTTGATAAGAACCATGGGGAACTCAATGATTTCATGATGGAAGTCTGAGGGATTATCCTCTTCACACGTTGCTTCAAAGTCCACGACGCAGATGTAGTCGTAGTAGGTGTCAGTGGGTCCTCCCTCAGATGCCGACTGCAGAAGCTTCTGTCTCTTATAGTGGCTCTTCAACCTCTTCTTCATCACATCCTTTACACCTCTTTACACACAACAGAAAGGAAGTTTAGGAAACAGTAGCTCTCTATGTTGTGAAGTTCAGTAGTTTTTAAAACTGAAGGTTGATGAATTGAGATTTCTGGATGTAAATTAAATTTTTGTGTGCAGTCCAATTTTTTTATGTATAATAACAAAAGTATTCTGTGTTATTTGAAAGCAATCAGGTGTGTTTTCTTCAAATGTTAACCAAATGCTGTGAATCCTTTTAAACTGTTCTATCATATACTACATTAAATTAATATGTTATACTGTTTCTATTACATTATATTTCTATATAAATGCAGACAAACACTAAGTATCATTATTAATAATCCTATTATATATAAGAGAGGTGCATGCGTTACATAATCTGTAGCTTAGCTGCTACAAATCAAATCACTTCTGTAATTTTTATCTTTAATTGCTCTTGTATAGTTTTTATTTTTACTTCCATTTGTATTGAAAGACGATCACCAGACCAAGACAAGCTGAATGGATCTGAGATTGGTCTGGGGAGTCTGCTCTGTGTTTCCTCTGCACAAGAGGCGTGACCAACGGGCATCGTTCAAATGACTCTGTACGCAACTGGACAGTCCTTCAACCAATCAGAACAACGATGTGGGGGACGTAGAAGCGACAGCAGCATCAACGGGTTTGCTTACAGGCATTTAGGACTGGTGTCTAGACTGCCACATAAGTTGCATATTGGTCCCATTTGTAGTCATACTGCAGAAAATTATATTTTGACGATAAAGCGCCAAAAATTTCAGAAAAGGTCCAAACAACTTTTTTAACACCACGCAGAAACCCTGGTACTTTATTTACATATATTTTATAACTTATTTGTTTGCCGTCTCTATATTTCTCCGTAGTTATTCTGTCCTTGTGCCACTGCAACAACCACATTTCCCCACTGAGGATCAATAATGGCTTATCTTATCTTATGTTTAGTGTACTGGGGACTCTGTTACCTTGTGTCAAGCTGCAGCTCTGCTAACTTGATCCGAAGCTCCTCCTTGGACATGCGGTTGATGTGTCCATTGGCCAGCGCGATCTCTTTGTACACCGGATGACTGAAGTCGCTGTTAGACTGAGACGGGGACCCCTGAGGAGCAGATTCTTCATCAGGACATATCCTGCTGCAAGGCTTTGCCTAAAGAGGAATTATATCAGTCAGGATGTGTCCCAGAAACACAACATACAGAGCAATAAACAGTCATACAAAAAAGTGTGAAGTCCAAAAGTGTGTAGGTTCGGACTATCTGTGAAGTAACAGTTGTGACCTGACCTGCATGCCTTCACAGATATACAGGTCAGGTCACAACTCTTACTCACTTACTTTGGTTTACACATGGGCAAACAAATTAAGGTAACATCATTATAAAGTGTCTTAATAATAAGCTTTCATATTTAATACTCCTTGACAGAGATTCTTAAAGTCTCTTCTGGAGGGATAAACACCATTATTCCCCGAAAAATATTCATTTTTTGGGTGTTTTAATGATGGTCGTAAAGGTTTTTCCTGTTACCCTTCTGTACATCGCCCAGAAATGAGAGGACTATACAAATGATTTTGCTTTGTTTTACACCAATGACTGGAAAAACTACATAACTACATAAAAACAACATTAGTTACTGGTTTACAGATTTGTAAGAAACCTCCACCAGCTTAGTGATGCTTGAACATCGTTGCATCAATAATTATTATCCAATAATATAATATATATCATTTTGAAATGGACTATTATGCCAAATGAGTACATAAGGAAAATGTTGAATGCAGGACTTAACGTAAGGTTACTAGTCGCAGTGTTTCTACACCATAACACTACATACTTTATATCAGAATACTTCGAAAACACCGATAGTCTTTTAACGCTTAACGTTCCCTACAATAACAAGACAATAAGACGATGTTTTAGCTGGTTCCTTGTAACGTTACCACGTTTTGTAGACGTAGCTTCAATTTAGTAGTTGGCTATATTAGGTTTAAAATGTTAATGCATTAAATATAGCTATCTGTGAACTACGTAGCTACATGTTTAACAGTGTTTCAGGGTAACGTTAACGTTATAACATTAAGCTAACGTTAGCTCGCTGTTTACACCAACCTTTTCAACCTTTTCTCTTGTGTTCGACATCTTCACGTTGACGTCCTTGGCTTGAATATTCTCCTTGTGCTCTTCCATTTAAGGTGAAAGTTAATCCAGAAACTAGTCAGCAAGTTAGAAGACAAACCTAACGCGAATTTAACGTTAATTCGTGAAGGTAGCGTTTACGTTGCAATCTAGCTAAGTTAACGGTTTAGCTACACTTGCTAACATTGGCTAACAGGTTAGCACAACATTCCTGTGTGGCTTCTTCGGGGTTGTCCACTTTGAAGCCTCTAAGTACGATGCTAATTCGTTGAGTTATTTTTATTACACACGTCCAATTTAATCACTAACAAAACTAATTAATAACGTTACTTTTCAGCGGCAATTACAGCTGGTCCCCGCAGCAACATTAAACTTCTCTAAGGCGGACAGTTAGGGACAGTTGTGACGACTTCCGTTTTGCGCCAAAACATTCGGACGCTCACCGTCGCCACCTGGTGTTGAGGATGAAATGAAAACATAACACAAAACACGACCGCTAGCTCAGATCGTCCTCTTCTTTACACTTTGTTCCGGATTTTCGGAACTTAAATTGTTTTCTTCCTTTCTTTTATTACTTGAAGGGCAACTGAGAGATAGGCATATGCGTATTAAAGTATGTAATCTGTACCAATGTATACAAGTACATGTAAATTATAGATAAGACTGGATGTAGAATACATCAAATTAGACTAGGCCTACAAACGCTGTATCATGATTTTCTGAATGTTTACTGTTGGTCATTTTGTATTTATCTACCCTAACTAGTGTGTATAATAATAATAATAATAAAAATGTATAATAAATTATTGTTTTTCTTAATGTTTGAGTTCTGCTTTATCTGCTTTGGTAAAACGAATGCCATTAAAATCATCTTAAATTTATTTGCACAAATAACCTTTTTAACACATTTGTGAGAGACAGTGACCGTTAGGTGGCAGTCTCTACCTTGTATTTCATGCCGTGCATGAATGCATAGAGAGAATAATGTATGCAGACCTTTAAAGTTCTCAGTGCAGATGTTTAAACCTAATATCTCACGACGAGACAGGCTTTTCTGGGGTAAATAAACTCTGGCAGACACAGAGCAAAGTGCAAGAAAAAAGAAAATGAGCAAAACAGGTCTGAATATTGAATCTGAATTAAAAGATAAAATATGTATAACCCACAGAAACAGCTGGAACATGCTTGCCACTTGTTCTATGTGCAATGAAACACATGTAATACACAACAGTGTAGCTGAAATGCTTCTTTAATGGAAAAGCGTCAGATTAAAAATCAAAATGCTTTTCTTGATTGAGATCAATCAAAACATGTCATTACATTTCACACTTATCTCTACAGGTGGAAGAAGTATTCAGATCAGATACTTAAGTAAAAGTAGCAATGCCACTGAGTTCAAAGTGAAAGCCCTGTGTCCAAAATATTACGTAAAAGCAAAATAGTATTTATATAAAAATACAAGTCACATGGAATTTGCCTTGGTGAATAGTGCACACACAAACAAACACACACACATTAAATTACTAAAGGTAAAAGAACTCATAAAGCCGAATGGCCTATTTCAGAATTATGTTATGTTAGTGGGGCATAAATGTGTTCATCACTTTAATATCACAGCTGGGAAAGGTGGGGCTCATTTCATTTCCTTTTTATCAATATTACACATTTATTTATTATATTTTTGTATTATTAATCTAAGTGTATAAAGTAACTACTAACTAGATGTAATAAATAAATGTAGTGGAGCAAAACAAACAATATTTCTCTACTGACTTGATTTCACTTTCAGTACTTTATCTTTAATACAGAATGATAATAGGCAATACATACCCTGAATGTTAAAGGATCCATAAATTCACATCACATCAGTGAATCAATACACTTAAGCCTACTCTTAAAAACATGTCAGCTTGCCAATAACTGCATCTGAAATGCGACTTTACTCATCAGATACGATTGAGACTGGCCTGCTGATTTTCTTTTTAGCATAAAAAATTAATGCCATGTCCTTGGATTATATCCTTGCACAACATCAGTTAAACTCTTCCTTTCCACACTAACTACAGCTGACACACACGCACCCACGCATGCTCGCACGCACGCACACAGTGCTAGTCACTGTCCATCATTACACATTGATTTGTTTTACACTGACAGTCAACAACTCAATCTAAAATATCCATGAGTTGTTTGAAAGAGCAGTTGGAAATTTGAGGAAATATGTGTATTCATTTTCTTGCAGGAAACACTAAAAATAACATTCTTTAATGGGGTTTCTCTCCACCAGTGCATCACACTGTGCAGCTGGTGTTTATCAGTCATTTACACCCATTTTATGTATAAACGCCTTATGATGCGTGCAGAGAGGTTTGAACTCCTGTCCTTACATCACATCACACAGCCTGTGTGGTGGATCGTGTATAATAGGAGACATGTTGGTAATAAAAAAGGAGCCTTAGGAAACAGAAATCTGGAACAATCTTAGAAAAACAAAGATTTATTTTCTCTTTTGAAAAAAAAACCGACAACCAGAAACTTATGGATGTAGAAGAGACAGAAAATGTGAAAGAATACACTATGGACTTACGAACAGCTTTGGAGAGGAGGTTCATGTCTCTCCCGCAGAACAGACAAATAGACTTTGAGCTAATTAAAAAAATTAAATTAAAAAATCACAGACTGATAGTGAGAAAACAGAAAATATTTTTTAAAAATACTTATTTCAGTGTTACTTAGAAAGGCTTATGTGCCTTAAAATATCCACATTTGGCTTTTCAAGGGATGCAACGACAAAACAAAGAAGAAAATAAGCTGCATTGAAAAGGCATCAGTCTCATTTCAGTCCCTCATCGTCACAGTGATACAGGGTTAGGGAGCACGGAGCTACATTGTTCAGTTTCCTCCGTCTAATCTGCAATGCAGCATTCAAGTCACGTTGGGAAAACAGTCGTTATGGAGTTGATATTACTGCCAATGGAAGTTTCAAGTGGTAAACGCTGCTTGGGGATTTATTGACATTTCAGTTTTATAGTACAAGAACAGACATACTCATTTAAAGTAAAACAACCTTCATCCTCCAAGTCATCACAATTCATAAGTCTTAAAATATAATGACATGGGGAGACTTTCTTTTACAGTTTTATCTAATTTCCAGCTGTGAGTCATTTTCCAGCTGTGCGAGAGAGTCATGTGTGAAAAGGCTGAAAGAAAATATTATAAGTAACTGAAATGTAGTAGCAGTAATCACTCAAAGTCTCTCTGTGGCTTAAAAACAATTTTTAACAGGTAGGAATCCTTTCAAGACTGAACTGTCAGGACGTTGCAGTTGTTTTTCCTACAGGACTTGAATGCAGCAAAGGTATCACACAAAAGTTCATTTGTTCTGTTCACCTCATAAAAAAAGGCCAATCAATTAAAGTAAAACGTGCACGTATTTAGAGATTTTCTCTAATCATCTAGGCCTTCCTCAGTTTACATGCAAGCTGGTCGTCAACTCACGGTTACCCGAAAAACATAAAACAGATTATACATGACGAAAACCCCAAAGCATCAAATCAACAAGACAGGAGGCAGTTTAAAATGTGTAGTTAGACATTATGGGAAATATGCATATACGCTTCCTTGTAGAGAGTTAGATAAGATTGATACAGCTCTCAGGTCCGTACAGTAAATAAGAAACTACAACCAGCAGCCGGTGGGCTTGGCTTAGCACAAAAACTGGAAAGAGGGAAACGGCTGTCAAAAGATAACAAAATCCACCTACCAGCACCTTCAAAGCTTACTGACTAACATGTTAATTTCCAAATATGTAAAAACAACAGGTGGCAGAAAGTTAATGCTTCTATCCAAGAAATAGTCCTGCACATAACCACAATTATAGCACATTGTTCTGCTAAAATTTCCCCTGGGATGAATAAAATATCTATCTACACTATTTTTATACAATTAAAAACTAATGTTACTTGGTGAGCTTTACAGGTGGATTTTGTCAGGCTAGCAGTTTGCCCTATGTTTCCAGTATTTATCCTAAGCTAATTACCCCCCCGGCTCTAGGTTCATATTTAGACATGAGTGATGTTGATGTTCTCAGCAATAAAGCAAATAGATGTGCAACAGTGTAGACACACAGAAGCAGGCGTGCAATACATCAACGAACACTCAGACAAACACAAAACACCCACAGTTTAAAACAACGACTTAAAAAATGTCCTTTTGAATTAGACACTGACGAGAAAAACGACACATGAATACAGAACAGTTTAGTACACAGTACAAATCAACCGTCAGGTGGATGTGTTTTTGTGTATGAGTAGGCGTACTGTGCGGGGTCAAGACTGGCCACACACAGCCAGTGCGTGTTGGTTTAGCGGTGTTAGGTGGTGTTACAACAAATACACTTCCCTAAAAGAACAGGACATATGTATTTCCATGCACCAACGAAATCCTCTATATTTAGATTTCAGTGTCTGCTGTTTTTGCAATCCAGAATCGTGTGATGACCACATGGGATCAGGTGGGAAATCAAAAAGCCAATACCATGGCTGAGCAATTCCTACTGATTCATGTTTTACTCGTCTGGTACTTTGGACTGTAGTGATGTACTTTAATGCAAAAGTTGTGCAAAGTCCATATGTTTGCACTTTCAGCCTTGTAGACAGCACGTTGCAGATCTTTGTCACAGTCATAACTTATATGAGCTTACATCTGTGTGTTGGAGTTACAGTGGAGGTGCATTGTGGGAAAAGGCTTTGTGTGCACCCCTTTAGACATACAAAGCACAGAGCCGGTTGTAATCATGTCACCGGGGAGCACCAAATCGCTGGGGAACTAGGGCTGGTGTAAGGCTACATGTAAATCCCCCTATCACGGAGCCCCGGGGCTGATGAGGTTTTCTGCTCTCATCTGTGCTTCCTATGATCAGTGCGGGAGGAGCAATCGTTCCAAAGCACACTGTAAATGTTCCCAGTTCTTCCACAGTAGCGCTAACAGGGACAGGGCCACGCAGGTGAACGCCAGGTGGAGGCGGCTTCGCAGCAGCGGGGCCGTGAACTTGGCCGCCGTGGAAACGCACACCAAGATCACGGTGACGATAGCCAGCATGATGTTGATGCATTTTCCCAGCAGCACCTTGGCGTCAGTGTTTTCCACTTGAACCGTCTGTTGCTGCTGCTGCTGGAGCTCCAGCTTTGACACACGAGTCTGGCACGACTCCAAGACCTCCTGCACACACGCAAAATACACACACAAAAGTACACAATTTGATTAAGAGAGGGAAATACTGAAGAACAATGAGTCATAAGGGAAGGGCAGTGAAATTGGATTATATATGGATTTACATCAACAGCAGTTGTGTTTCACATAAGAAATTAAGGCTGGAGGCCACTCAGTGGCCCAGGTGGGTTCATCTATCTAAGCTGCAGACTACAGTTATAGTTTCAGTTTTTCTTTACTTTGCCGTTTAAGCTTTGTGGTTGGATGGCTCCTTCTGAAGAGTACCTTGGGATTTGTAGTTAACTAATCTTATAGACTTGTAACTTTGACTTTTTTTCTCAAGGAACCAGACGTTTTGAAACAGTTGTTCATCTTTTGCTGATAATTCAGTTGGGAGTTTCATGCCATCTAGGTGGAAGAAAAGGCTCTATCTGACATTAACCAACATCGTTTATGGAGAAATTAATAAACCAGAGGCGCCTGAACTAGCTACTCCCACTTGGCAACTCTATTAAATTTACAATGAAAAAAACTGAAAATCCTCAAATCCAATTTTTAGCTTAATAAATGACTGAAAACAATAAAAGAGATAATGTCTCATCTTTATGTGCATTGTTGAGTGAAATAATAATTTCAGTACTAAAGGTTAGTGTCTGTACACTCGAAACAGGGACATTTCAGCCCTGTACTTGTTCAAATATATATTAAATGTGATTCAGTAGTGTGTTATATAACTAGTTATTATGTGCATGCATACAAAACACACATTACCTGTATGTCTCTGGCCCTCTCGTAGGCCTGGTAGGCCACCTTCTCCTCTATACTGGCCAGTTCCTGCTTCAGATTACACGTCTCATGTTGGTGGAGCTCCGTCAGGTCATTTAACTGGTCCTCCAACCGCTCATATCTGACACACACACACACACACACACACACACACACACACACACACACACACACACACACACAAAATGATGCATAATTGAGTGTGTGTGGGTGAGTAACAGTACAGCAGTTCATTGCAGTTGCAGTACGACTGCAACTAAGCTGCTGAAAACCTTTGCCCTTGGTTGACTTAGTAACAGTCTGGAGGTGTGTGTAAGCTCTGCCATCTATTTTTAGCATACAGAAGCTTGCAGTAACTGTCAAAAGATCTTTGAAGATCCAAAGATGTACAAACAAACTGTGTCACTCCCATGTAGGAGTGTTACTGCGAGGTGAGGACTATTGACACATCTGCAGCAGAAGTTAAAATATTTGTCTTGATATGTTGGAATAGCCTTTTTAAAATGAAGTACTGTTCTTGTGATCCTTCATACTTCTACAGGCTACGGCTTTGGTGTGGCCATGCATTATGAGCTGCTCAAGCAATGAGTAATTTTTCCTTCTGGGATGGTTTTATTTGAAGGACTTTCAACATGAGAAAGTTAAAGTATTTTGCGAGAAAAAAGAATAAAAATTAGTTTAACTTTTCTTGGAGCTGAATAGAAGAGAGGAACATCAAAATACATTAAAGTTCTGATAAATAACATTTATAAAAAAACAAATTTAAGATATGAAACTTAAAGTCCTTTGAACAAAAACACATAAACCCAAGAAAATCAGTGTTGCCAACAAGGACGTTGTAGAGCGCCCTCTGGTGGACAAACACACCGACAACACTCGTAACATGGCTGACAGTCCTTTTTTTTTGTTTTCAATATTCATTTATCAGAGTCATTTATTTGTCATTATAAATGATTCCGATGAAAGAGTATTTATAAAATATATGTATATTTGTTTTAAGTCGGCCATTATAAATGCTGATACCGATAGATTGGGAAATGCCTAATATCGGCCCGTTGATATATCGGTCGGGCTCTAATTAGGATTCACTGATCTAGATTATAGCATAAATATTTAAAAAGGGGCACAAATTAATTTACAAGTGACAGGAAGAACCACTCAAATATACCATAAAGACTCCATTGCACCACACACTCACTGAAACATCCATCAGTTTACTAATCTAATAGAGTGCTGATTGACCTACTTATTCATGAGTACTACTTTGTGTATTTTAACAGACCGGGTGTTAATGTCGGTCCTGTATGGGTATGACATGGCACCAGTGTTGCCAAGGTGAGTGGATACATTCCTTGATCTTCTGATGCTGTACCTACCTGTATCTCTCCTCCTGCATCATCTGAGTGAAGTAGCTGTAATCCCGTTTGAACTGTGTATTCAGAGTCTCCATGTCGTCTACCAGCAGGGCCTGAGCCTCCCTCATCTCCCGCACCATGTCCAGCACCTCCCCCAGCCGCGCGTTGGAGTCCGACCTCCCCGGACCTCCAGATCCCACCCCGGAGCCCCCGGCTGGGTTCCCGTTTGAGTCAGCGGATGCAGACGTCCCCGTGGAGCACTCGTCGTCACTCTGGTACTTGGTCGGTTTGGCTACTGTGGTGGCGCTCCCGCTCAGACCCCTCGACGCGCTGTCCACCTGCAGCCCCGACCCCGAGTCCATGTGGTTCTTGAGGTGGGCGATGTTGTCGGCGCTGCCAAACTTGTTCCTGATGAGGTTGGCGAACTCCCGTGACTTGTTGAAGAAGAATGGTGGCGAGAGCGACACCCCGGGCCCGATTGTCTTCACCTTATCCAGAGCCGGGTGCCGTCCGGTGGCACTGACGTCCCGCAGGCTGCCCTCTTTACTGTGAGTCCCAGACTCCTTGTTGTTGCCATCCTTGTGGCTGTGCTTCCCGTTGGTCTCGCTTTCCTTCACACGGCGGTGGTACTGCTCCAGCTTCCTCTGCAGCCGGGCAATGGTGTGCGCCGACTTCTGGTTCTTCTTCTCAAAGACCTGGCGTATTCGTCCCACCTGCTGCTTGTCGGCATTGTTCACCAGCTTCAGGTACTCGGCAACGTTCTGGTCCCGAGCTGTCTGCTCCACCTTCATCTGCTCCGTCACCTTGAGGCAGATTGAAAGGAGAAAACGATGGATTTAGACAATGTTGTATTTAAAATGTTAGAAAAAAATAAGAGAAAGCAAATGCATTCAACACGTTCGTTTGACCTCAAGGGTCCATACTTAGAGAGTAGGGTTTTGGTGAGTGACAGTGAACGTAAACATAATTGCTTGTTGGTTTGTTTACATGAAGAACTGCTGGTAAACCTTTAATAAGATTCCAATAGTGATCTGAGCATCCGCAATAATAACTGTAAAAGTGAAGAACATCATCCAATGCCGTTTTAAAGCGTCTTTATAGGGAGAAGTGTCGGGATTAGCTATGATGAGATGGATAAGAAGATGGGTTGGAGTACAAGTTCTAGTTAATTCAACCAATTAATTTAACATCTGCTTTGATTGCTATCTGTTGTAGACATAACCAACGTATGAAATAAATTTGACTGCTTTACAAGAGCACCACCAAACCAAGCTAAGTAGATCATTTTATTTGGTCTTTGTGATTTTATTTTATAGGGCCTAAGTCAAACACAGCATATCCAAAAAGAGGCCACATAGGTGACTTTTGTTTCCTCTGACCTTAAGGATCTTCTGCTGCAGGCTGTCGATGCCCAGCGCTCCCTTGGTGAAATCCAAGCCCACTCCATCATCCCCAACACTGTCCACCACGTCCAGGTTGGACTCTGAGCCGCCGCGACGAAGGGGCACCGGGATACTGAGGAGGTTGGCATCGCAAGTACGCTCCGCCTGCGAGTGAATGAACACACATGAAACATACATCTACATTTATTTACCCATTCATATCAACTAACACAGTGTGCGTCTGATTCCGTCCATTAATAAATAAAGTGTATGAATAAATAAAGTGTATGAGGATATTGATGTAGTTATTTTTTCTCCTATTCAAAGATTCAAGAACATTTCAGAAAATACAAAAAAAAAACACTGAAAAGGTTCTCACACACACACACACACACACACACACACACACACACACACACACACACACACACACACACACACACACACACACACACACACACACACACACACACACACACACACACACACACACACACACACACACACACACACACACACACACACACACACACACACACACACACACACACACACACACACGAGGAGAGTTATTATTTGGACTGCAACTGTAAAATCAAAAAAATATATTTTGTTGCTGCTCGCTCAGCTATTGAGACTTGTAGAGGTGAGAGATGCAAAATTGTATATTGCCCAATTAAATAAGTTTGGAGAGAAAATTAAAGCTCCTCTGAAATATAATAAGTGATATACTGACAGTAAAAACACATTTTCCAGACAAAAGACCAACTCAGACCTCAGAGGCCACTGTCTGTGCAGATTTTTGGGCTAAACTAATGTACCAAAAACCTGCTGCACAGTCTTGTGCCATTGATATAAAACATAAGGTGTGTTTAGGTGTGTTTATGTGGCCTCATAGAAAAGCTTCTTTCATCATTTGAGTTCACCGTATTCTTTTAATCTCTCACTTAACCGTCTCTCTTGTCTTTTGGCAAGAAAGACAGAAGATAAGAGCAGAGCTAAAGAAAAAAAAACAAGAGGATCGGAAGAGTAACGAGCACATAGTCTCGGGAGGATTCTTGTATTTGGACTGGAGGGTAGAGGGTAAAAAAGACAACTAATAAGACAGTAAATGTGTGTGAAGACAGCGCAATGATCCGTTAGTGGAGCAGTGTGGAGCTCAAGGCTCCAAACAGCCTCCAGAGCATCTTGTGCTGAAAATCCACTCTCTGTATTGACAATAGCAGATGATTACACAAGGCAACCTAAAATATATAAGTATGTGGTAACTCTTGTTGCCACGGCAGCAAAGCGCACAGACAGACTAAGCTCTAAAACATACAAAAATGAGCAAACTGCTGACAAACCCTGAAGGCGTTTTTTTTTTTTTTCTTACACGAACGAGCTGAAGCTTTGACATTTTAATTGTGTCTTCTGGCTTTGTGATACATCCCGCGGTGAGCAACCATCAGCCCAAGCCATGAATAATAGTCTTATAATATCAAACAGTCACTAACTTAGCGACACTTTTTATTAACATAAAAAGTCATTCATGTAAATCCTTTGGTTTGAATTATACAGTAACTGTTCTTCTTCTTGCTACTCCTGAGTACAGATGGCTACCACGCTTAGAACAGCACACATTACACATCCATCGGTCCAACCAGACGGCCACAAATGCAACCAGAACAGACTTGGTCTGTAAATAAATACTCATACAATCAACATTAACTAAAAATACAGAACATTTGTAGCTTCACAAATTTGTTTGTTTTTCCCTTCTTTTATTAAACGATAAAATTAATCATTTTTGGACTACTGGTCCGACTCTGGTAGCTACTGATGAGATTTTAATCATTTATAGTTATAAGGATGAGGCCACAGACCCTTGGAGACACCACATACTTAAGGTTGTATATGTATTGCTTTATTTTTTTATCTACTTTAGTCTATGTTTTGCACTTTGTGACCTTCTGTAAAAAGGTGCTATATCAAAAAATGTATTATTTTAAAAACGTATTAACAAACCCAAATGTCTGACCCAAACTATTGGTTGAGTTGTAATGTGGGAAATGTTCTTTTCCCCTTTTCTTTCATGAGTCTGACAATGTTAGAGGAGTGCAATGCAAATCAGTGGCTTAGTCTTTTATAAACCTACTCTACTCTTTCAGGTCATTAAAACTCCCAATTCCCTGATTTCTGGCAATACAGTTACTACACTCACCGGCCACTTCATTAGATACCCCATGCTAGTAACGGGTTGGACCCCCTTTTGCCTTCAGAACTGCCTCAATTCTTCGTGGCATAGATTC
>NC_048429.1:3323328-3348560 GCF_013103735.1 Etheostoma cragini
GCTGCTTAGAAATTAAGTGTTAACGAGCAGTTGGACAGGTGTACCTAATAAAGTGGCCGGTGAGTGTATATGTTAATATTAATGTACTAGCGTGCTGCAGCTGGAACATTGGGTGGTAAAAGGTGAATCATAAAAATAATTAACAGATGATTTATTATTAAGTCTAATCATCTGCGACCTTCTGATTAGTGGACAACCACACTGTGAGTCTACGGCAGTGAACAAGAAACTGTGCATCATCTTCCTACTGCAGCATACACTTAACCTCCGGCTTTGGAAAAAACACAAACCTTGAATATTTTACATTTAAAAACAGATCACGCTTCCTTACATTTGTAACAACCAAACCAAACCTTTTTGCCCTTCCTCATACATACAAAGTATGTAGTGTATAAACATACAGTTGGCAGTGGCTCACACTCACACATCCATTGGGAAGTGGGTCTTAGGGTGCGAGAGTGGAAAAATATTAACATGTGAACACACAGAGGCTCCACATGTCTCAAAGGGGTACATGTGCCTGCTCTACAGAGCAACTATCAGGTCACAACTCATCCTATGACCCTGTTGGTATGCACTGAGGCCATTAAGATTAATATACAGATGGGTGAACACACAGTAAAAACACCAACAACACACTAGGGCATTTGTCCACCGGCGATTCAACTAGTCTCCAAGAGATACAAAAATGTATTAATGATGTTGTGGTGTCTGAACAACAATGCTGGATGATGTGTCGAAAGAAAACCGCCTCGTCACCGTTTCTTGATTATAAAGCTTATTATATCAAAGATTCAGCGTCAATTTTACAAGCTCTGCAGAAGACTGGAGAGTGCTAACCCAATGAACACACTCTCGCTTTCAATACCTTAGACATTCTTTGTATAGAATATGTTTAGGTCATATGTTGGATAACATATAGGATTTTGTTACATGACAAACCAAAGATCACATCCAACTCATCACATCCCTTCCAAAGTTCGCTCCAAGTCATTGTAAACCCCCTTGCATCAGTAGTATTTACTTTGAACTGAACCTGATTCAAGTTACAAATCATTAGATACTACATATTTCCCCCCTTCAAGACCAATTAGGTCTTGAAAAGAATGCAGAATATCTAAAAAAAAAAAAAAAAAAAAGGCCTCCAATCGATTTTCTTGGAGAGAACTTCTGACCATAAAACTTCCCATTTAATGATCTAAATTTGATTTTTCACAGCAAACCACCTACAAGTCAAAAAAGCTGACAAAAATGAAATGTCCTGGTGGCTTAGTTGGTTAATTTACATAACAACTTCAGCTTCCTGCATTTAAATATGGACTGGAGCCTTTGATGCATGAACATCTATCTATATATGTACATGATAAAATCTCACATGCTCTACTGCTGTTCAAATATTTCTGAAAAGATTGTTAGATGATTCATAGTTTAACCCAATCGATGACTGCTCTGCTAATCATTTAAATAATTTATCATGCACAATTTGTTAGTCCCAGCTTCTGAAATGTTTCGTAATTTTTTTATTTTTATGGCCAAGCACACAGCTGATGCAAATCCCCCCCCCCCCCCCGAAAGTATTTTTTACACCCTATAATTGATGGACAGTGTTAGAGAGATTATCTGCTCCAAGTGACAATGTTTGTGTGAAATTGAACACTACAGTAGGCTATATGCCAATGTAGTTTTCAATAAAAAAATCTTTGGCACAAAGAGAGGCAATCCATTTTTCCATGTTGATAAGAGCATTAAAATAAGAAAAAATAATGGGACAAAAAGACACCAAGGGACATTTAGAATAGATACAAATGTGTGATTAATTGCGAGATAACTATGACGTTAATGCGAGTAACTGTTTGACAGCACTACTGTAAAGCAATTCATTTTTGACTTTTGTACCTTTGGTCACACAAAACAAACAACCTGAAGAAATCAATACAGCTAGTCTGGGAGTTCAGATAAGATAATTAAGATAGATTACTCTAAAAACAAGACAAAGAGTCTACAGCCAGGTTATCAGCTCTATGAAGCTGTACTTTGGCCTGGAAATGCTTTGAACTAAACATTAGCATGCCAACAGGCTCACAATGACAATGGCAATATGCTCATGTTCAGCAGGTAATGTCTGCCATTTTCACCATATTTGTTCAGCGTCTAAGAATGCTATTACCTACTAATATGTACTAAAAGCTATGTGACGGCTGATGGGAGGCTGATTATTTTAGCAGATATTTGATCACAGTCAAAAGTATCAGACAAGTTCAAATGTTGCCCAGATGATGGCGCTGGATGAAAAGTCAGATTGTCACAGGAGTTATTATTGAATGTTTGTACCAGATGTTCATGGCAATCCATCCAATAGTTGTCAAGACATTGCACTCAAAAGCACACATGTGTGTTTAATGGTGGTGCTAGAGGAAAGGTCAGGGGATCACTAAAGTCAGTAGGATGTATAGTTGCCGAAGCATTTATGTCTGAACAAAAGTGTGTTCCAATCTATCCGGTAGATGAAGGAGATGTTTCAGTCTGGGCCAAAGTGATAGGCCAACTGACCTTGTCACTGCTAGAGCCATGCCGCTAGTGTTGCTAAAAACAATCTACAGATTAACTGATAATGAAAACAATGATCATTTGAAGGCAAAAACTCAAACTAAAACCAACTAGTAAAGCATACAACATGCAGCAAGCGTGTAATTTCCAAAATCTAAGATTAGAGACTGAAGAGGAAGCTCGGGGTCTGTACTGTCTGTGGAAAAGAGAGCAATAGAGTGGGCCAGCAAGTGCTAGTCCAACTCCCACTAACCAGCTCATTTCGGTGTCTCATTGATGGGAGCTGGGAGTGGGGACCTTGCCACGGGGAGACGACAACCATGCACAAACACACAGGAAATTGCTAAGAGAAACCTTTCTTTTGTGGCTTCCAACAGTCTGAATATCTTTATTACTGCCTCCGATCCATCAATTTGTTTTCCACTAACAAGAGCCAGGGGTAACCACAAGTCAGAAACAAGTAAAAATGTTGTCCCTCATGAACGACACAATACTCCCCTTCAGCTAATCAGTGTAATTTTGGCAAACCGCAAAGGTGACACATAGTTTTTTTTTTTTTAAACCAATCAGCAGCAGCCCGCCAGTGACAGATTATCCCCCACACCAATCCATCAAGTCAAGGCTGTTTACAGAAAAATCCCCTTAAGATAAGTACTAGTCATGAATGTTATTTGTCAGTGCCAACAGTCACTGCTAGTGCAATAGTATCTCACCTAAGCTATACATATTAATGTACTGATAAGACATCACACTCCTAATCGTGTTTAGATAAATTGCTAATTAAAAATGCCAACAATTTGTTGGTACCAGCTTCTGAAACGTGCCGATTTTAAGTGTTTTCTTTGAAGTACGTGACAGTAATATGAATATTTTTCTGTTTTGGCTGTTGGCTGGACAAAAACAAACAGCTGAAGATGTCAGTTTGGGCTGCGGGGAATGTTATTTCTGATATTTTATCTGCAGTTTAAACAATACTGAAATTAAATCATTAACTACAGCCTTAATATTAACATATAACCATGTCTAGGGTGGCAGGTGCAGTTTCTTTTCTTTTGAGAAAACAGCTTTTAGTTAGTGAAAATTAGCCACCCGTTTGTTGAATAAGAGACCATTAACAAGACTACTATCTGACAATATACAAACCCAAAGATTAATCAATTAACCTAAACAAATGAATGAGTTTGTTATTTGTATCAGAGAGAGAGATATAAAGCAAAATAAGGGAAAGCCAAAGCCAATAATATTAGTTGGATATAAACGTGGGGCCACACAGTCTGAACCCGCACACCAGATTAGCACTGGCTGAATTAAACTGGAGTGTGTTTAGAGTATAGGGGGAGGAAGTAATGGGATAGGGAGATCAAGAGATTTAGTGGAGGAGATGTTTAAAACCAGACTTCTTAAGCCAATAACAGGAAGCTAGCTTACCATAGAGAGGTGACATGTGGCTGCCCCTTACATGGATGCTCCAACCTATGCCATAAATGAATGCTCCTTAAATGTTTGTTATAAATATAATGGCAATCATTGAGATATTTCAGCAATATCAAATTCGTCAACCAAATGGCCAACTTCCCTACAGCTACATTGCTAGGGTGGTTTTTTTCTATCAGTTCTCCTTGTCCCTCATTATCGCTTTCCTACCTAACATAAACTACAGCAACTCTTTGGACAAATATGGAAATGTATTCAGACCATAATTTATAATAATCCAGCACCCGGTTAGGTTTGCCAAGGCCACTCTGTTCCAACAGACTTGAGAATATCACAGATGAGTATCCCTGGTAATTTATGACTGCACTTCCAAAGGGGCTCAAGAGAAAAGCTTATATACCAAGGCTAATGCATCATGGTGCCACAGAACAAGGTGCAGGTTACACAAACCACTGCACCTGCAATTGAATTCAAATTCATTTGAGACTGAAATGCTAAAAAGCAAAAGGAGTATTTTGTGCATGCTGAAAACCTTTTCTGCAACATCTCAAACAAAAATGGTGCAAAAGGATTCTTTCTATTGTACAAATAATAAAGAAACAGTCACACACTGGGTCTCTAATAGAGCTATTAATCATCAGGATTACTGTCTGCTCTCTGTGGGCTACTAAACACGGTGTCGTAAAATTTTCACATTATCTAAATGTTTTATATCACCACTGTACTTTTATATCTGCCGCTAGGATTTGAGAGCTCATAACCTCTCAATTGACTTCAGTGGAACATATTTGAATAATTAAGCAGAGGAACTGCCTATATTCAATTCTGCAATGAAAAGGAAACCTTTGAGTATCTAAACACATTATGCATATTTGATGTGGTGTTAAAGCTGTTAAATTGTTAAGAAATCATTTGTGTCAAAAAGATATAAAAAAAATAACAGAACTGGTTATGGTGACAAGATATCCTCTCCAGGTGTGCTCATTCAACCGTTTCCATATTTTAAAACTGCATTCAAATCACGTACACTAAGTAGAAAAGAGTTGTCAGTTCTCCTGGGATAAAAAAGAGGGGACAGGTTTAGGTGAAATGAGACATTTGGTTCATGTGAATTGGACTGGAGAGCCTCATGCCTGGAGGATCAGCCGTGACTCTGTGGCCAGAGAAGAGGAGCCTCCTATGGGGAGGAGGCGCTGGCAGACAGGCACCCAACCACCTCCCCACGGGGCTCAACTGAGAATGACCCACGAGAATAAATGGAAAGGAGAGCGGACAGAAAATGGGCTGGAATACAAATAGGCAGTTTTTTTTAGTTTTTTTTTTAGGAAAGCCAGAATAAAACTGACTTGACTACAGGTATATTATGATTAGGTATATTACTTACTTAATTAAATAGTAAAAAATGCATAGATATACAATATTATATGGATGAGAGTCAGAGTAAAACAGAGTGATGTTCATTTATTGTTCAGCCTTTGCTTTATGTTGACAACACCACCTTTGTTCTACCTGCAGTAATACACAGACACACAGACACAGTGAGGCCAAACTTAAGGTGGGGCTCAGGAGAACAGCGCATGTCTGATTACTGTGTTGCTGCACTCACTGATTACTGTGTCGCTCTACTCTGATTACAAGTCTTAACAGGCTGCTCTCTGCACACACCCACACATATATTTACCTTGTGATGGGCTGAACAGTACACATATCATGCAGAGGGCCAAGTACTGCAAGAAACACAAAGGTGATGTCAGACCATGCAACAGTCTGCCACATGCTGCCATGTTAAATGGATCCTACATCCCTTTGCTTTTGATCGTTACTGCTTCCATATTATGTTTAAAGCCTAAAGCCTCTTTATTTGATTCAATAGCGCTTTGATCATGTGTCAAAATTGTCATAACTTATTTTGTACAGAGAATCTAAATGCCTGACCATTAATTAATTAATGGTCAGGCATTAAATAATCATTAATCACAGATGCACCAAAACCAGTGAGGTGGTGATATAGACAAGAGGGAGCATTTAGCATCATTGCCACAACATGCTTGAGGTAGAAAAATGAATGTATCAGCATTTGAAGGGACATTTTGCTGATTCCTGTGCCGTTCTTCTGCATGTGCTGCCCACGCTGCAATGACACAAAACCGGTTAACAGCCTGCAGTTTTCTTTTAAATAAATTTGGACAGATTTGTTGTCAATGACTTTTAAGTGTCAGGATAATCACTACAGAAATGGTTCTGTTACTGAAGGAAAGCATTCAATTTGAAAACAGCTCAATATGTGTTATATAATAATTTGATATCCATTTAATATATCTAGAGTGTCTAACCTTTTGCAGCTTCTACAGACAATGATACAAAGTTAACTGAAATATTTGAAAGAGATCATCAAAAGTTGAAATATCACATCAAGTCACGCCATTTGACTTTTACTCAACACTTGATATGCAGCTGGTGTTGTGCTATGAGATAAAAAAATCAACCAAATTTCCAGCAGCTCTGTAGTTTTTTTAGACTGGGATGTCATACAGTACGAAAGTGGCATAGTGTTGGAGTACATGACCTAGGAAACCCCCCCAGAGGCTCATCAACAAACCACAGATGGAGGGATGAGAGATTGACTGAGATGTCCTGCTCTCATCCTCTCCTCTTTTTTTCTTTTTACACTCACTGTAAATTTAAACTGTGACGTTCCCAGAGGAAAACATGGCTGGTGTAGACTTAAAAAAACAGCGCAAACTAGAAAGTGGTGTTTTTACTACTACTTAATTGTGTAACATGTGTTTGATGTTTACATGGTCTACAGAACTACAGTCACTGAAACCAATACTTGACTAGTAATTTAGAAGAACACACCATAGTTTTTTTTCCATTTCACAACTTTAACTACATGTTTAAAACAGCAATCGTTTCACTTTGTGTGATGATTGCAAGAAAACATGTTTTCCTCGAAACGTTATTTAGAATGCAGTTTTGTTATATGGTAGAGAAGCAGCTGAAAGAAAAGAGCAACACTCTTCTAGATGTACTGTACATTGGGAGGTGATTTAGTTGGCTGCGTTGCTCTGGTTACTACACCAGAGAAAAACTAGGTAATATAACAAATCAATTAATCACACTCCAGCGAAAAAGAGAGAGGTCTGAGTGGACATTGAGTTAAAAATCAATGAACGGTTGGCAATCCATTTTCAATGTGGCGAGCTCAGCATCAGAGACAACACACATAGGCCTATAGAAAGCTTTTAAACTGAGCACAACATGTAATACACAACCTAAAGGACGGGACAATATCCCTACACAATCTGAACCATGTGTATGTTTGTGTAAGACCTGCTTTACACACACACATGCAAAAAAAAAAAGTTGTAATCCTTCCTCTTCTCTTGTAATCTCAGATTTTAATCTGCTGCTGTTCAGAGCAAAGATTACCCAGCAGCCCTCGCTCCGATTCTAAAATGCTCGGGGAGGAAAGTAAGAAAGAAAGCGAAGGGGCGAGGTTGTAATCTTGGGAAAAAGACAGAAATATTAAACAAGATTTAAAAAGGGCATTAAAGTGATGGAGAAAGGGTGACAGAAGAAGAAAGGAGAAAGAGAGTGGAGGCCAGTGTTAGAACCAGAATCAGATTAGTTTTAAAAGACTAAGGAGTTTATTTATGGAACATTTGCCCATTTTAAATCACAACAATAGCCTACTTTGACCAACCATTGACCAAACTGATATATAATAAAATTGATATATTAATTTTATATCCCATACCTCATGGGATTATTCATAAACATAAATAACAAAATAAATAAATAAACTCCAACATCTAACAGCACAATGTACTGGCCTCATTACATGATTTTCTCCCTTATTATGTCTAAAAGTGTCAACAACGTCCATCACAAGTTCCCAAAACTCAAGGTGGCGTATTTAAAATTGTGTCTTCAATATTCAGTTCACTATCCAATAAGATTTCAGCAAATTCTTACATTTGAGAAGCTGGAATCTGCGTTTTGCATTTTTTCTTAAAAATAACTTCAACTAGTTGATTCATTAAATAATTGATTTATCTCAGCAGCAGCACGAGAATAAACATATCCTAAAAAAAACATACATGTACATTTATTTACCCATTCATATCAACTAACACATTGTGCAACTGATTCAGTCCATTAATAAATAAAGTGTATGAGGATATTGATCTAGTTATTTTTTCTCCTATTCAAAGATTCAGGAACATTCCAGAAAATAAATAAAAAAATCACTGAAAAGATTTATATACACACACACACACACACACACACACACAAACACACACAAACACACACACACACCTCAAATGCTCCATTTATACACACCTGACTCATAACCCCACAGTGCTCTGCTGTTGTAACAAACTCACTGACACAATAACGTACTCACTAGAGCCGAGTAGACTGAAATGTTGGCATGAGCTCAAGCCAAAGCTATTGTGATCATATCTTTAAAATGTGTCCACGCAGTCTGAATGGGCCCGCAGCCTTCTGTCAACATACATGCAAAACACTCCTTGTGAATTACATAACGGGGGCTGGCAGGTGTGGTTGTGTGTTGGGCATCACAACTAAAACAGAGGCGCCGTTGCGCAATGCTTTTCAAGACGACTGTGATCGGTTTAAAAGAAGCCAATAAACCAGTGCAAGTTGTTCTCCCGTCCTGGAATACTGTGGACTATTCATTCATGCATGTACCTGCATCTTTTTTAGTATTTCTGACTAACGTGTCACTGTAACCGGTTGTAATGATTACACACAAGCTCTTCTGTTGAGTTTGAGCGGTTTCAAAACTAAACGCGTCGAACCAAATTAGGCAGCTACCTTAACACATCTGCTCACAGAGTTTAATGATGAGCAATGAATCAGCGTTATACCATATGACTAGTGGGAAAACAGGCTGTGTATGTGTGTGTTAGCCCAACACATCATCTCTATGATGGTATTTTGATGGTATTATAGTATTATTGTGTTGGTTAATCCACACCATGTTACTCACACACCCGGCATCACTGCTGGTGTGTCAGTTTAGCCCACACAATCCTTAATCCAAAAGCACAGACATAAACCTGTGTACCTCCATAATTTACATTTCACAGTTTGTACTCCATCCTCCTGTCGCGCTCAAATCACTTCTCTCATTTTATGAAGCATCATTTATTCCGACATATAAGACACAGATTCCACCGGTTGCCCTGACAACAGATGCCATTGAGAAGCACTGGGCTCGCACCTCACTGAAATGACCAATGGAGCGAGTCGAAGACCATCAGTCTGCTCCCATTCAACAACATTTACTCCTCCCATTTTGTTCGTTCTCAATGGCCAAACAAAGACCACGCCTCTGCTCATCACTGTGATTTGTGGTGCTGATGGGGGACTGTGTGTGTGTGCGTGTGTGTGTGTGTGTGTGTGTTTGTGTTTTTGTGTACTGCCCATAAAACTAGGCCTGCTGCAAAATATGTTCCATATATAACACAGAAGTGGAGCAAAAAACGAGTTCTGACGTGTTGAGCATGATTAAATGCTGCATTGTTTAGGGCAACAACCATCTCCACCCAAGGCCGGGAACATTTTCTATTCTATTGGACACACTTTTTTCTACACATATAATAAAGCATGATCATTTAGAGAATGTGTCATTTTACATCTCAAATCTTATGTCCTAAAATGAGCCTAAACAAAGAACTAAAGAGAGGTAACACAAAAGTGGGCCTGTAACTCAGGAAAATGTTCTCACTTAATCGATTACTTCTTTGCCTAATAAATTCAGAAAATTGTATAAAAGGTCAAACAATTTCCTAAATCCCAAGTTGATGTCTTGACATTGCTTGCTTATCAAACATATTCAGTGTACTATCACATAAAATAAATAACAGCAGAAAATGTAAGAAAAAAAAAAAAATGTAAGAAGCAGAAGAAGAAATGTGAGAAACCAGCAAATGTTTTGCATTTTAGCTTAAAAGATTGCTCAATTGGGCGCCTGGGTAGCACACCTGGAAGTGCAGGAGCCCATATATAGAAGTTTACTCCTCAACGCAGCAGCCGTAAGTTCGACTCCACACTTGCTGCATGTCATTCCTCCCCCCCCTCTCTCTCCGCTGTCATGTCTTCAGCTGTCCGGTCTTACCTTTAATGCAATATCTACATTGCCCATTATCACCAACCATTCATCCAATGTTCCAAAGGCTTTTTCTGTCACTAATCTGATATAATTTGAAAAAACTAACTAAGGAGACATTGGAGAACGCTTTTGCAATTATGTAAGAACATAATGTAATCTAAAATCTGCTGCCCTGGTAAAAAAAAGAAAGAAAAAGAAATGCAACTGATCTCAGCTGGTATTCTGTCTGCAATGGAGTGCAATGGAAATTACTAAGTGACCCTAAACCTTTGACCATTAGTGTATTCAGTTCCCAATGAAAAATAACAGAGAAAAGAACCAGATGCTCACAATTGAGAAGCTCGAACCAATGAATATTTTTCATTTTTGCTTGAGAAATTACCCAATTGATTTAGAGCTGCAGTGTATACTTGATAAGTCAACAAAAGAAAACCAGCAATCAACCATTCTGTTAATAAATTAATTGTGTAGGGTTCTTTTTCAAACAATTTCCTGCCTTTCTTTGCCTTACATGAATGTATATTTTTTTAGGGGTTTTGGATTGTTGGTTGGACAAATCAAGATGTCACATTAACCTGGGGGACCCTTTAACAGACATTTGTTTTACCATTTTCGGACATTTTATGGGCCAAACAATAAAGTATTTGTGTCAGATTAATACATTTAATTAATTGTTGCCTCAAATTGATCATCACAACAGTTGCCGATTCTTTTTTCTGTTTATTAACTAATCGCTGCAGCTCTAAATGGAAGACCGTTATTGTTAATGAATTCAGCAAAAATAACAGCACTGGAAGGAATAATTATAAGACCAAACTGTACCTAAACATATCACCACAATATATTACACAACACTATCCTAGAAAGAAAACGATCCATTCACGTGTGCCATCAAGTGGGAAAATCACAGACAGACAGATTATTTTCTTTTTTCCCGGGCTTCTAATGCTCCAAAACCGAGGCATGGTGAAGACCGTCTCCCCTGGATGATCTTATAGAAGTCTTTGACGCATTTCTTATCCAAACAAACCTGACTTGACTGATGGAAGACAAATGCTCTTTGACAAATTGACCAAAAAGATTTCTGTTATGTCTTTGCCAATAAAGTGGAATTAGACCTCAGGAAGAAGAACACAAATCTTAAAAAAAAACCACCCTGCTGCCCAGAGAGGATACTGTTAGAAGGTCAGAGAAGGACCCCCCCATCCTCTTTCCTCTAGAGCAAAAAACACAGGCACACTAAATTCTAAATCTTCCTCTTTGAAACTGATCTCATGACAGCAAGAGAAAAGACTACTTGATGCATTAATTATACACCGCCACCCCCAAACACACGGTTTAGGCTTACGTAAACACACACTAGACCTTTAAGCACCATCCATATTGATATTTCAATAAGTCAAGCCCACTAGAGTCATTCTACCTGCATAAACAAATCAATTTCCTCACATATATCAGTCATCGTCCCTTTATGTCATAAAAGAGGTGAGCTCAGCATGACTCCTGTATCAGTTTGACAGATAAAACACACATAGTTGTCCTCCAGAAGAGCACAACCCTCTGAACTGTAGAGACGCTGAAACAAGGTTGAGACACACATTTTTCTCCCTGCTGTATAAGCCAGCCTCCAACTATAAATGAAAAATGAGATCTTTTTTAAGACCGATAGCCGACCCTTGTAAACTGATCATTAAACCGTTTACAGACCGTTAAGCAGCCAACTGTGGCCCAGTTCGGCCAGCGGGGAGAGTTAGCAGCCATGATGTTGCGTGCATCATCATGGACAAAGGCAGCCATCACATCATGGGCGCCCGGATAGCTCAGTTGGTAGAGCAGGTGCCCTTATATAGAGGTTTAGTCCTCGCGCAGAGGGTCCGGGTTAGACTCCGACCTGCGGCCCTTTGCTGCATGTAGGTAGTTACAGTGGAGAACAAACTCTAGTCAACAGACGCTACTCTCTGTAGTCCCTCCAAATCCTCCTCCTTTACTAGACTTTACAGCCACGGTATGGAACATATGCTTAAGGAAATTGACTAATGCTAAATCCTTACACAACAACTACCACCCAGGTTCTTCATCCCGTACCAACATAGCTGCTCAGCAAGAAACTACACTTGCACTGGGCAGCCCCCCCGGTTGCTGGAAAGATGCTCAGTCGACACTTCCATAAGAATCACCTGAGTGTTGTCAAATAAAGGTTAACAACTGAAGACAGGATGATCTGCCTCCAGTCCTTGAACAGCTCATGGAAGTGTGGTGTGCTGAAAAATGCCTCTGTGTGTGTTATCTTGGGTACTTGGGTGTACTGCTGGCTAACAGACAGCAGGACTATGTACCAAAGAGACATGGTTGATTAATTGCAAGTGTCAGCAGGCAAAAAAATCCTGTCTCTCTAAAAGGATTGTGGCAATCTGAGTGTCTCTTTAACAATTGCATTCAAGTTAAGTCAAAGTGAATAAGAAAACTTGGATGTAAATTGAGGTTCACTCGAGACTTGTGAATTGAATGGCAACAGAAAAGTAAGTGCACCTCATCTCCATTTAGACCTGCTCCTTTTTTGAAAGCTGTCACATAACTCTTAGCCAGTGTGTTTTGTACAGAGCTACACAAAAAAGCCCCCCCCCCCCCTTCGTCAAATAATAATCAGTTTTTCTATTATAACACGTCACGTTACAAATAGGGCTGGGTTTAAAAACAAAATCAAATTCAAATTAAATTCGATCTTCATTTGAATGATCTGATTTCGATTCATAAAGTGCAGAGATGGACCTTTTAAGTGGCTCCATTTTAAAGCTAGATTGAAGACACTGGTATCAAATTAAACAAGACAATCTAAGGAATCCATGTCCTGCTAAATAACACTCCAAAGTTAGGCGAAATCTTTGCGAGGGGAAAAACTGCCGTGACCATTATCACAGATGTATGGCTTTAGGTAGTTACTTAATAATAAATTGTCCTGTCTCTGTATGTAACAGCTTTGAGGTCAATACTTAACATGACCATTAACAGTTTTAATAATGCACCAGGTTAGAGGGTTCCTTTTGCAATTTACAGCTTAAGTTCTGAAGATCTTTTATATTATGCAAAACTGGTATAGAAACTGAAAAATGCCTAAACGTATTGATATTAAATATAAAATCAGATCTGGACCTTGTGAATCAGGAAATCAGTGACAATACCCAATTATCGGCAATATACCAATATTATATCAACATCATGATATGAGAGTAGATATTTTGGATATTGTAATTATATATCAATATACATATAATATAATATCAATTGTTTATATTGTCACATATTAAGTGGTGTCTTTTCCTGGTTTTGAGGGCTGCATTAGAGTAAAGACACTGAACTTAGAAGACTGTTCTAGCTGTTCTATTATTTGCCTTTACACACTTTGTCATTAAAACAACATTTCTGATAATTATTTATCAAAACTCTCATTGTGTAAATAACATTTTTTTAAAGCACCAATTGTTGACTTGAGAAAACAGCGACCGCTTTTTCTCCATATTCACTCATTTTTGCTGGATATAATAACAACAGGAAGGTGATTTGAATCTTCACGTGAAATCAACACCTGCAGACAGACTGGACAAACCTGCTCCCTCCCTTGGCTTTGCCTGTGGGGGCATATATCGCTTTGCAAACAGTTGACATGACGTCTAGATGTCTAGCCTTGGACCAGTGTCAAGATGACATAAAACATTATGACAAGTTCACTGTCTGGTCTGCATGTGATCTCAAGGAAGCTTGGTTCATCACCAACAAACTTCATTATAAAATCTATCAATTTAATGATGCCCCGCATATGAGAGCATAATCAAACATACAGTATGATCTTTCTGACACTTCTCCATAGCGCATCCCGCAGTGTATTTTTTGTAGCTCGCGACTGTGTGACTAAGTAGACAGTATGACCGATATTAAGAATGGAAAACACAGGCTATGCGAAAATGCAGTGAATGGTGTATCGAATCTGGGCCGAAATCCAGAAAGGCTCCAACAGATTCATACGGAATGTCTACATATGTTAATGATTTTGTAAACGACAAGTCTGTGAAGGAAACAAAACGTGTCGGGACTAGTCGACAGAGAGCGTTGTTTCAGCTGAGGGTGCTCAAAATAATGCTTGGAAAAGAGCAGGATTTCCAACTCCACTTCTTCTCTCAAGACAGAAACTCGACAGTTGGCTAGTTTTAAAGACGTAACGTTACATTCATCAGAATAACTTGTCACCTCTTAGAATGTGTGTTAAACTAGACAGTTTCAACGTAATTAACGTCATATTTGCATTTTATCGACGTGGCTAGAATTGACAACGTAAACTCAACGTATGGTATGGGATAAGTCGCTTGTTTTTAAGAATGAAAGAGCCCCTTGAGCAATGTTATTGAGGCTAGTTAGCGCAGGTTAGCCAACTTCGTAATAGTAGAAAACGCATATTTACCATATTACCGCCGCTGGTGAAACAGTATTCCTAACGTTACTCCTGGTAAACTTTTCTCCAGAGCAGCACAACAAGCTCCAGTCCGGACATAATCTCGGGACTCAAACTGGACCTCCCGTTTTCTTGTCCTCAAGTGTTAAGTTGACCGTTAACGTCGTCGGTGCAACGCATGCCATCACGGCTCCCACTCGCTGCCACCGCTGCTGGAAAACCGACCGATGACGGCGACGGTGTGATTCGTCCCCAGCCAGCCCACCGCGGTAATCCTTCTAAACCCGGCGAGCCAGGGAAACACAATGTGTGATTACGCCCCGCCCACCGCTTTACACGGAGGGAGGGGCTGCGGGGGATATCGAATACACCACCACATTAATTAATTCATTACTACGAAATAGATTGCTCCAAATTAAATTAGCCTAGTTGTATTTTTACTATGTCAGTCAAAGTAGACATAGAGTAGTCAGTGGTGGAAAAAGAAGCCTATGGTCTGGCTACACCCCTTATCTATTCTGGGATTAGAGAAAAATCACTCTGGGCTTGTTTGTATTTCTTTAAAGGGGAACTATGCAGTTTTTTTTAAGCTTAATTTACCTCAACTGAAAAGTTTAGGAATCTTTGGAATAATATATATGACTTTTTCTCTTTTTTTCTGAGTTGAATGGTGGTGGTCTCGCTCCACCCTTGAGCCCCCCCTTTCCGGTGAGCGGAAAAACCAACCTTGCATGTTTCGGCCGGCGGGTTGCCGTACTCAGCGTCAGGGAGTATTGCCTTCCTTTGTACTAAAGCACTAGTACAAAAAATAATGTAAAAAGTTTAACAAAATGGAAGAATTCAAGTAAAATACAAGGACTTCAAGGGTAAATGTGTTATGTAGCATTCCACCACTGTAGGTAGACAAGTTATTTGATCCTTCATGCATCAGGTTGTCCAGGTTATTATCGCCAGATAGTGTTGAAGCTTTATATTCAGCCCCAGTTATCATCAGCTCTTTTCTCTACTACTTTCCATCATTAACAAGCAGACGTTTTTTATAAACTCACATTTACAGCTGATTTAAGCACACCTTGATAATTAACTGATAAACAATAGATAAACATGACACCGGCCAAGTGAAAGGATAGATGAATTACCACACTAAGGTCTGGGGAATGAGTCATGAATGATTTAAAAAGGCAGAGCGGGTCTAACCTGGCCATATTGTCAAAGAAACCAATTAGAATCGTTAGTGGCCCTGTCATTGGATATGGGCCTGCTAATAGTTTAATGTCCGGGCTCACATTAAGTATTCATTTACACTATATTGTCAATTTTTGGTCTGTCCCTGTCTTAATCCCTGTCTCCTCTCTCATGCACATGTCAACCTGAAGCCCACTTCTTGAGGACAGTGAGTGAGTCAGCCATTTTTTTATCATTGTGACAAGTGTGTCTGATGGCAAGTTGGACACTTTGAGGCCGGGTAATTCAGCCTGCAGGGTAGAAAACAGCACCTGGCACTGGGGCAAGAGATTCAATCATATAATTTCCGTAAATGCGTGTGTGCATATTTAGAAAGATCATTGCATAGCTCTGGGATAGATCCACAACAAATCGTTCTGCTATGATCAATCCTAATAACCTAATACACTTCCAGTCCATTTCCGCCCGGAAATTGATTTATTATATTCATACTTATGCGTTTGTGAACTAGTGGTAGTAGGCAGAGTTAAATGTGACATTTAATTAGGTCCAGATTGGTGGTGTCTTTGTACTTTAGCATTGATTTGATTCAGAGGGGGCATTGATTGTGGGCTCACAGAAAACAACTTTAGCCTTATGTAACGCCATTAAGAGCAGATCTCTAATGGGTCTTTCAGCACAGCACGACACTTGTAAGGCTGTAAAACAGCATCAAAAAAGCATTTAAAGACTATTTTCTTTCTGCACTGCTTAGACTCTTTGCAGGAAAATAAAAACGACACACACGCACAAACACACACAAACAAGCACACACAAACACACACACATTCTGTAACATGCACGCAGTTGTGATAATTCATCTAAATGTCACCATATGACTTTTGTTAAGTGCAGTAGAGTTAAAAATCCAATTATCTGGCACAAAGAGAGATGCTACATGGCATTTTAATCTAGAGTGTATATTAATCTCAAAATTCATGGTTACAAGATGATTTAAAACCCATGTGTGTGTGTGTCAAGGATTTGAAGCATTTGGGTGTATAAATATAATTCACTCTGTTAAAGACAAGATGCTATTGTTCCCGTTCCCCCCAGCTATCTTTGTTTTCTTTATAGACTTCCTGCAGTGCTTCCTGTCTCCATCTCAGCCATGAAATCAGGCTAACTTCCGTAATACCAGAGGCTTTCTAGAACACTAAAACTTGTCTGGAGTATTTAGGTGGGGCTCTGGATGGTTTTAGACAGGGACGAAGGGAGGGGATTGGAACATTGTGTAGAGGTTATGCAATGTTTAAGTTAGGGGTGGTCCCGTGTCATTCAGGATGTCCTGGTGGGATTCTCGAATGTGAGGAAGGCATCAGATGACTCTTATGCAGGGCAATTTTACCCAGTCTAATGCTGCGTTCCTGATGCAGTTTTTTTACCCCTAGGTTACAACTTCAAGTCATTACTCACAACTTAGCAGCGTTTCAAGCAAAGTCACTACAAACCCTTCCAGCTAGCGTTAGCGTTAGGTAGCAGCTACCTAACGTTGACGTTAGCTACCGCTAGCTGTTACTAGCGATTTCTAGTCGGCAACATATTTTGGGCTTCATTTAATAAACATAACCTATGCAAGTACACAATCCTATGTGTATTGTGTTGATTACAATGTGTGGAATCACTATACGTTGCCTATTTATACTATTTCTCACGGCGTCTGTACGGCATCAACAGGGGTCGCCGTTGTTGCTTATGTGTGTGTGACGTCAACTATCTTGTACGATTCACGAGGAGTAAGTTACGGGTTTGACTGCCGTTCCAGAGCACTTTCACGGGTGGAAGGTTGTGAAAACACGAGTTAGATACTTCAAAGCTAAAGAAATACAGAGAAAAGCAAAATATAGTATGCTACATCTAAACATGATTAAATTAAACTATTCTTTTAACGGAAATTAAATTATGCAACCGTCTCTGCTGGCAGCTACAGGTTGCCTGGAACGCAGCATTACTGCCAAGTACATAAAAAAAAGAACGCAGCTTTAAAACTTGTGTTGTCTTCCCGTCAACCATGACAATGTTGTGGGTGCTTTTTTATGTTTCTGGTGTTTTTCCAAAGTTTTTTTGACATTTTTAATGTTAACATTAACTAAAAACGGGTCAAATTTGACCCAAGGACAACATGAGGGTTAACACATTCGGCCGGTTTAGCTCAGTGGGTAGAGCAGGTGCACATATATAGAGGTTTTCTCCTTGACGCAGCGGCCGCGGGTTTGACTCCGACCTGCGGCCCTTTGCTGCAAGTCATTCCCCTTCTCTCTCCCCTTTCACATCCTCATCTTTCCTGTGGAATTAAAGGTTTAAAATGCCCAAAAAAAGAATAATAAAAAAAAAGAATGCAGCTTAAAAATCATGTCACACAACTAATTTCATTATGACTTCTCTGCGAGTATAACTGACTTCAGTGCAACTGCAGCACCCCAAAGAAATAGAGTGAATGATGAAATGCAATGCAACGCTATAACCTTGAAGACCTAAGATGTTCTCTTATAAATGAGACTTCTACATTCGTCGTTTGACTGTTGGATCAATTTCTTTCTATGGTTGGCTCAGTTCTATGATATATTTTGAGGCTATAAATGTTTAGTTGTTTTATTAGAATGCATTATGTTGAAAATATTTCTAATATCTTGTCCACCTAATTTACACATACGAAGAATAAATGCCAGTAAAACTGACATCAACGCTGCAGTTCCCATACGTCACTGACAGTAAAACTGACATCTTCAATACATGTGAGAAAAGAAACTGACGGATGGAGAGAGAAAGTGAGACAAGAAGCTGAGAACAATACAGCTGTGCTATTTCAGCCGTGTTCTTGCTGTATCCCTGAGTCAGACAGGAAGGGAAACTCTCCCGGGTAGACAGCGCTCAGACGTCTTTCTGGGAGAAGAAACATCTCATTGCCTTCCTCATTTCTTTTGTGCCTTGTAAGATAGCACTGCTACTCAGACAGTCAGAGAAAGACGCTTGGTCACACAACACACGCACGCACGCACGCGCGCACACACACAGATGTTATGGATGTGACATAGACTGTTAAATCTACTGATCATATGGAGATGAGATTACACCAAGAGACCATGTTTTCATGGACAGGGAGACGTATGTGTATGAGAAATAAATGATCATATAATAAAAAATAAATAAATCATATAATCTTTGGAGTGTTGGGAAAAAGCATGGCCATTAAGTGGAAAGAATTACATTAAAATGTGTGGCTAATATATCACTGTTGCAGAGACCCCTTATGTGTTTACAATTCTGCTATTGTCAGTTGGACATTTGTCTACATCCAGATGAGCACAGAGGCAAAAAGCTGCGACCCACTGCTTTGTGCATCTGTAGGTAAAACTCCCTTTTCATTTCTAGTGTACTGCAGGGCAAAGACAGAATCAATTGAACAGGGACACGCGTACACATACACATGCACATCCTTTGGGCTCAGTAATTGGAGCAGTGAAGTTATGATTTATTTTTTGGATTACATAATCCTCACAGACAGAAGCCCTGTCCAAAAAAAAACTCCCTTCTTTCATTACTCCGACTCGTTATTGCTGTGTGTATCATGTCCTCAAATTTCATTTCACCAAAGCTGTCAACCTCCTGCTCACTCTTTTATTATGTCATTTTTGTGCCAGAAATTACATTTTCTTTCACGATGTGTCTCCTTCCCTGCCAGTTTCTTGCCTCTTGGCTTTTATATCTTTTAATGACTTGCTTCAATCTAACCGAGCACATCATCTGTGTCACCTTGAAAAGCTTAAATGTATGTAATCCCTCCGGATCTCGGCCAAAAAAGATGGATTTGTCAGCAAAGCTAGTTTGAACTACATAAATGTTCTTTTCGCCATGTGCCACTGATGCCGATAAGCCCCATTAGACTCAGTAGAGGACGAGTAATGATCCTTGCTCGCACATAAACATGTTGCAACAGAGAAGGGGTAAAGGGCATGAGGGATTGCTGATGCTGTGGCTACCGTTTTGGCAATGGGGACAGTGACTAATCCCCCTGAGCATCCACATACAGTATGTCACAAGGCAGAAGAAATCCACAGAGAGGACTCAGTATGATACACTCCAGCGGCAGGGTCAGCCATGATACCAAGCCTGAAATGTAGACTTAAGTCCTTCCCAAGCAGTTACAGCGTGGACGTTTTTAACTACTGATTTTTATTGATTCTGGTTGCATTACTAAAACTTACACCAGCAATATTTTGCCCACTTAGGGGCAGCAGAAACAAGCTGTGAACACAACAATCAGATTATTGTCACCCTTTAGGTTGAACTTGTTAGCAAAGAGTTTCTTTATTACACATTAAATTACATGTAATTTAGTTATTTTATAACGCTGCTATCTATCTAACTAACTTCAACCTGCTTTCAACTTTAAAGGTGCAAACTTCAGACAGCAAGACGTTAGTGCAAAAAAAACACATTAGCTTTAAATAAGCCAAACTACAAAGAGCCACATTAAAAGTGCAACTGTAAGTGGTTTTTCCCCTTTTTTCCCCAAGGTGTAGTCAGAAGAGATGCGTTTTTAGTCCTGATGTCAATGAGGAGCTCATTCCATCATTTAGGGAAACGCATGCAGCAGATTCAACTTTAGCATTCATTTGGAGTCACGTTCCTGGCCATAGGAAGAATGTATGCTCTCTTTTTAGTTTTGTTTCGAGTCCCCATCAGCTCCTCTGCAAAATATGTCTCTTTAGCGGCTAAATGCTCCACTTTCTTTAGCAGGCAGTTGCTAACTTTGTCTGCCATTTGGTGCAAGGCTTTAACTACATAACATAAGTATGTTTTTATTTGTATATGTAGAAATGTGTGTTTCAAAGCCCCTCTTTGCAACCTCAAAAGCAACTCCCTCTTCCTCATGGTCCTCAAGCTCTTTTCAGCCTTTATAATAGCATTTCTTTAGGGAGGACTAAGGTTGCCTGCTTTCCAACCGTTGCTTTTGTCCCAGCATAGAAGGGGAACTAAATCAATGGGGCACTTGAATAGGGATGCTGGGAATAAAAAAGGCTTGGCTTTTTTAAGGGACTCTGGCAGTTAATTTAAGCTGACGGGAGTTCAGCAGCTCTGCCGAAGATATTTTCAGTACTGTCAAGGTTAATAATATGGCCACTATGTCACAATCCCTGATGCAGTTTTAATGCATACAGTAGTTGAGTACAGTAAAACACATTTTTGGTAATGAAACAGATGGTCTTCTGAACAGGCAGAACAGAGACGGGGGTTTGGTGGCCCAGAGGTGAAAGGAGGTCAGGTTATAAATCCCCCATGTTTTCCACTCCATTAGTCTCGCATTGCCAGATCTATCTCGACAGCGTTGCGGAGTACCCCTCCGTTAAAAACTACTACAAACATGTACTACACCTGCAGAATAAAGGAACATTTTGCTGTAAATACTTTCTTAAGTATTAACATTAACATTACATTAAGTATTTCTGCACTGTTGTATTGGTACTTTTACCCCAGTAAGTACTTCTTCCACCACTTGTTATACATGGATTGTTGCCTGTTGCATGTTTTATCTTCTCTTTTGTTTACATCGTTACTGTATTCTAGTGACCTACACACTGCAGCCACAGTGTAATGTGAGCTCCACTGTCTTCCAGAAGGTATGTCTGCTTTCATAAAGGACAGTGTGGCCTCTCTGAGTGAACACGGGCACCAGAGGTTGTTTGAAATAAATATCTAAGGGGTCAAGCTTTCAAAGCGTATGTGGGGAGGAGGTGTTGGGCACCAGCCACGCTTTCATGTGTCATCGCTGCAACAAGTCCATGCCACTGCCCACACTGCTCCACCAGCTTGTGACATTTAATTTCCCGTTGTATTCTGCTGAGTGGTTTCAGATCTCTATGGATAATTATTTTCTTTTTCTAGAGTGAATGACAGCTGCTTTGATATGTTGGTCGTAAAGAGAGAGAGAGTTAAGGGGATGTGACATTAAAGCAAAGGTTAGAGAGAGATAAACGGTTCCAGTACAACATGCATGTACAGAGGCTACATCTACTCTACGCTGCTACGTTTCGGTTTAAAAACAAATATCTTTTTGGTACGTTTATGCTGTGTGTTCCGCACTACCCCGCTGTTTCCGAGTGCCTAAAACAAAGACATTTGGAAACACTGCTGCTCCAGTTCCGTTTTAAAACTTCGGGGTTGTACTCTGGTCCATCACAAACGAAGACTTTGTAAATGTTGATGTACGTCAGTTAGTCCGCCTCATCGGTTGGATAGGCTTACACAAGCTGTCCCAGAACAACAAATTCACTAGATCAACAAATGCCAGTTAATAAAGACAAATGCAAGTTCAGCCTGTTTGCAAAAAAAGTCAAACTGGTTTCAACTTGTAATCCAGAGCGGAAAAACTGAAAATTAATAACACAACTCTCTTACAGACATGAGAGTGCTTCCTATCAATCTTGTCATCTAACTCCAGAGAGAACATTTGCTGCTTTTGTCTTTATTAGTGAGTGTGTATACTCATGCTCTCAGTATAAAGAAATGAAAGTAGACAGCTGAACAAGAAACAGCTTCCAAAATGACTATAAAGTTGAATCAACTCCTCTCTGAAAGTGTTTAATCTAACATAGTAACCTTTATGAAAGATTTATTGTAGTGCTGCTGTTGTATCAGAGCTTATACACTGCCAACTGGAGTTAACATGAAGTCAAGACAGTATGACATTAAGAACAAAGAGAATATGTTTTTTTTTTTTTCTGCTGACTTGACTGAGAAAACAGATGACAATAGAGAAACACCAATATGTTTACACTATAGTCTGTTTTTCCTCCAGGTAGCTAGAAACTACTGACACAGACAAGGTTATATGTTAATAAGGCTGCACACACACACACACACACACACACACACACACACACACACAGATACATAGACACACATAGACATACATAGACGTCCACACACACACACACACACACACACACACACTTCTGTATAACTTTGATTTAATCAGACAAGTCAACTATATGAATACATCTTAACATATCTGGTGTAATGTTATTCACATACATGGAAAGAAAATATGCTTTTTTCTTTAATACTTAATGTCACAAAATAAATAATATATCACAACAATTCTATGTGGGCAGAGAAAGCTGCAGAGGTGAAGTTGTTCATGTTGAAGAAAGGTTGGGAACTCTACACATCATAGTTTTAGTTAATCATGAATAATGAACAATTGTTGCCACAGAAATGTGCTGATATTAGACTTTACTTCACTTTCAGATGCAAAGGGGGAAGGCAATTCATGAGAAATGCAGATCTATTAAAAGCACAGGGGAAGTACAACTTACACAACAAATATCACTTAAACCCTTAAAGTGCTCATAGTATGCGTTTTGGCTTTTCCCCCAAACTAAATCCTACTTAAGATTAGAGATATATATTATAGATTATAAGATTAGATATACTTATTATAGTACGTTTCCATAAAAGTATTGGAAAAATTCTAATTTTGACCTGATAATGGCCCTAGAGGAAACGTTAGGATTCATCCTCTGGGGAACACGAATGTCTCTACAAGATTTCATGGCATCCATCCAATAGTTATAGATATTTCCAAATAGAGCCCTCCTTACTGCTTTGCAACATTGCCACAGTGGCCTAATACTCAGAGAGGTGATGAGAGACAGCTACCATGTCATTTTATACATTATCATATCCACTAACCCTGTTTCAATCCTATCTTAAATGAACCCCTTGAAGTGGCGAGAACCTGCAAAAAGTCTTTCCACTGCATCGTTTCTTTCCCGAGAGCTTGTGAGGATAAAAGCCCAAGTACAGAAACAACTGCTCAATGAGCCATATTAGCAAGATAAATGTGTTGTTGACACGTTACACTGTGATGTCCTCTGAGATATTACCTCTATTATGGTATAAACACAAACAGCTTAACAAGAGAGATGAGGAGGACAATAAAGCAGAGCTTCCACCAAGGTCTTTGAGACACTGTCATGGGTTACCATGGTAAACAGATGGAAGGGACCACATTTAACAGTTGGAGGGCATTTCTAAGGCTATACTGTACACAGAGGATGTGGCAACATATTAGGGGTGCAGTAGCTGTGAAAACACTGTGACTTGTTGCAGTACTCTTCTGCAGAGCTGAGAACTTAAGGAGGGTGGAAACAAACTGGGCAGCCGTCCCGCTGCTTCTAACTTTTACTATTTCCTTGTTTGTAAACTGGCAAAGGCGGTTGGCTTGACAGGAAGAGCCCCATTATACTGGAACGGTTACATAACAATATTTTTATTGCATTTTGTTGTGCATAAACTGGCAGACTGAGGCGCAAAATGCATGCACACACAAAAACACACAGCGTCAGGGCGGCCCAAAGTACAGTGAACACCTAGGGATTGGCTCAGGAATGCCTCTCTTTTTAACCACAAAGGGCAACTGCCAGACATTAGGACAGAGCAGCTGAGATTGTGATAGACAGATAAAGACAGCAGGAACACAAACGTGACTGCTCGAGCACTCAAAGCCATGACTGAGAAACTTCAGGGATAAGCGAGAAAGAGAGACTAAATGAAAACAAGCTCAGCAAGGGGTGCTTGCATGATACATGGCTTGCTAAACACATTCCCCAGATTTTACTCGAGCAGCAAAGGCCAATCACATGCTTCAAACACAGACAACAAACATGACATAACTTGCCAGACTCAACCTTCAACTGTTAAAAAACATCTTCCAGGATCATCTCTGGTCTAAAAACACAAAATAACTTATTTATCTACATGGCTGTAATGAACAAAACCATAAAACATCAATGTCCTTCTTTATAGTCCTGCCTTTAAACCATATTATCTATTCAGATCAAGCTATACCAAGAACAGAAAGCCTGGAATGCTATGTAAATTTAGAATCTTGGTATGTAACACTGACCATTTCAGAGACAAACAAAAAAGGTTTTCTATCTCACAGCTTCTCATGTGAGCCACGTTAATGTTGAGTAATAAGGGCAATAATGCCCTTCTGATTACATGTGACTCTGTAACTGACCTCATTTGACCCTACTGTACAGTTTATATCCAGCTAGACAAGTGATTCCCTTCTCTCACTATCTATTCTATCTACCATGTATCTATCTATACTATCTATCACACTGAACAAACAACAAAGTCATAGTCAAAGGCGACAGATTTAGTTTAGTCGTAACAAGAGCAAACGCTACCTCTGTCAGATAGATGAGTGGAATAGTGCTGTAGTTCTTCCTCATGCCTCCTCTTGCTCACAGCCTGAGGTCAAAGTGCATGCCACAACAGCTTCAGAAGACCTCTGCACATCTGAGAGCTCTGTCTGTCTCTTTGAAGTTTTAGTCCTCTGAGGGAGGAGGGGCAGTATATGTGTGTGTGTGTGTGTGTGTGTGTGTGTGTGTGTGTGCAACCCTCTTATTGTGAAATATTTTGCTT